>NC_080191.1:66360803-66662142 GCF_030028045.1 Hippopotamus amphibius kiboko
TGGACTGTTTACCTTCACTCTTGTTGGACTTGTTCTAAGATCTTTGTAAAACAGCTTCTGTTCCACAGCACAGATCACTGCTCAGATCCTGGGGGGCCAGGGCCCTTCATATAGTTTGTGTAAAGCCTTGGTTAGTTCCAGAGGTCAATTCTCTGGACATTTCTATCTCTAAATTGCTTGACTACTGTGGTCACCTCCATTCTGATCATCCAGATTTGTATTAATGGCTACAATTTATATTGCTGAATATTTTGGTTATTTCAAAAGTTTTGTAGGTGTGCTTGTAACATTTATGGGAAGAGGATTTTCATACCTGTTTATTTTTCCAGCTTTCCTGGAATAACATTCCCTAGACTATATATATGTATCTTTTGTTCTAAATAGACTTTAGTTTTATTGCTTTATACAGTTAATACATGTTAACTATAGAATAATAGGGAAATAAAGGGGTGAAATATAATGTTAGATGCTTCAGGAAGTAGGAAACACCTATTAGTGCATTGTCCACCCAGATGTAGGGCTGATACCATCTGTACCTGTGTATTTGAGTCTCTTTTCCCTTATAGTTCAGCTTGTTTCCAGTTGTTGGTCTATTAGCAGAAATTGATATTTTATACTCCGGCAGTTGTGTCCTTAATTCAGTGTGGTAATAACATTCTTATCAAAATATGCCAAGTGGTTGAACATTCTCCATGAATGCTCTTGGCGGGGTTCGGATTCCTTATGCCTCCATGAGAGATTTGAATATGATAGCTTTAGGTATACAATGGTTAAAAGCACAAGAGAATTCTGATTCTTGTGTATATTTGATCTAACTTTGAACAAATTGCTTTCTCAACTGAGTCCCTATTATTTAAATTGAGATTATACCTCTTCCTAGGGTAATTTTGAGGATTAAATGATATAATATATAAACAGTAAGCATTGTACATAATGCAACATAAAAGCTTAATAAATTGTAGTGTATTTTTATTGATTATTTTTTGCTACTCTGTCATTTTGTCCTGTAGGTTTTACTTTACTGGAAGCAGAAATAATAGGCATGCAAGTTAAAAAAAAAACCTGAATCTAGTACTAGACTCTACCGCCCACCATGTCACCTTAACATTTCTGAGTCTCAGTTGCTTCATTTTTCAAATTCTTGTAAAAATGGGGAATGCCATTATCAGTGTTGTTAGGATAATAGATGAAGTATCCCAACTCCTTTGCCTAAATTCTTAGGCAGAGAAACCAGCGTAGTTCTGGTTGTTCTAGCAGACACTTTTACTTGGTTTAACTTAGTTTTCCTTCACTAGTAGAGTTATACAAATAGACATCATAGAAATAGAAGGCGTGATACAGCATTCAAGGCAGTCTTTCCATACAACCAATCTCTACCACTGGTTCGATTATTCAATGATAATTATATACCTTTGATTTCAAACTATTTTCTTCAGATTTGTTTCACAGATTTCAGTTGTGAACTTGCTAGCACTCACCTGTTTGCTGTTATCCTTTTGTGAAGTGTGATATGATGTATCTCTTATTAGCATGTACATCTTTAAACACGTCAGTGACTCAAGGATACAAACCATTTGATTAAATGAGAAGGCATATGATTTCTACAGCCCCCTCAGATCATTTTGAGTGTATAAAATGCCATGTTTTTTTTTTTTATTATTTACTTTTGACTTCCATTCAAATGTCACACAGTCCCCAATGATGAGGAAATGAAAAATTTTTCAGTTAATCTGCTGCCTTTGAGAAGTTGGTTGTAAATAAGCAAGATCCACTCTGCATATAAGCAGATGGCTGTTCTAAAGTTTATCGGGTAGGGCCCTAGAGCTTTCCAGATTCTCAGCCACATTGGCTTGAACAAAATGACAGTCTAACAGAAACCACTGCCTGTCCTGTGTCCAAGTCTATGTGAGAAATCTTCTAGGAAATATGAAGACCTTTGTGAAGGTACCACTATTGCCTTTTGGGAGCTTTTGGATTCTTCTGGACATTAATTGTCCTTATCACCAACCTGGGTAAGTACTTAGCAGATTACAAAAGGATATTTTCAATATCTGTAATTACACTTCTTGTTTTCAGCAGTTATAGGAATTTAAATAAACATAACTTTTCACATATCCCTGTTAAATTTCACCTAATTAGGACTAGTTATTATAGCTTAGGGAGTTCACTCGAATCTTGATTTTGCTGCCACAGAGCTAGCTGTCTCCCCCAGTATCACATAGTTTAAATTTTGATTTGCAAGATTTTGTTCAAAGTATTCGTGAAAAACATGACCAAAGGGCCAAATACTGTGGCATGATGTCAGAGGAGCCCCTGCATTTACAATCCATACATGCAATTCACATGCAGTTCACTCACCCAGCCTGAAACTCATGTGGCCCCTATTGTATTCTCAAGAAATCCTAAAGGCTTGCTCAGAGCCTTTGTTGAAATCAGTACATTCTATGTCTGGGACTTCTTTTCATTAAGTATAGCAACTCTATCATAACAGGACAGGAATTAAGGTTAGTGTGCCTGATGCTTATTAATTGATGCACTTTCCTCCCGGACTCTGTATGCTTCTCTTAGTTGTCAAAAATGTTCTGCATGGTAGTGTCTAGAATTGTCCCAGTATTCACATATATATTATTCTATGAATTGAGACATCTGCTTTCACATTTTTTTAAATCCATGTATCACTTGCCCATGTCTGTTCCCTTAGGGCCTTTTTCTGATTTCTCAGCAGTTATCATGAATATATTATCAGTCACATCTACAAGTACCTTACATACAGTAGGATAAAATTCTTTAAATTTTGAGTTCATTTCAAGTAGTTCAATTCTCACAGTATGTCCTTGTTTTCATCCCATCTGCAGCTTTACAAAGCACTTACATCTCCTCTATGCCAGTACTCGTTGAATTTGAACCTCTGATTCTGTGTTATGTTATCGTCTATTTATATTATTTTTTATATTGTCTTCAGATTGAAGATCATCCCTTTGAAAGGGAAAAGTGGGAACTAAATTCATAGTTTTTTCCTTTGTTGTCTGTTAGCTCTGTACCACCATTTTTTCACAGTAAGACTGCCCCTTCTTTGTCCTCCTTGCTCTAAACCTAATCAAATGTTTGCCAGCCTCTTGATTTTTTTTAAAAGCCTTGCTTTAGTTTGAAGCTCCATGATACACGAGGTATTTGAGTATCATCACACAGTGGGACTTTGCCCCTTCTACCTATTTTCCCAGCAGTCATCAGACCCATATCTGTGTGCTTAACTCTTCCTCAAGCCCTGGGCTCCTGGCTATTCTGTGGCAAGGATTTGAGGAACCCCGGTAATTTCATCTCAAATCAGTAGTGCTTCTAGAACTGCTGACCTCACATTCTTGCCGCAGTGAGCATAGCCTGTGCCTTGCCCATCTGGCAGGCGTGGGAACTGAGTTCCTGTCTTATTCCCCTCTGCTTGGTTCCCTGCATTGTCAGTCTTCCCAGTTTCTTACTTTATCCTCAAAACTGAGATCCTGCAGTCTATAGCCAGATCATGGTTCTTCAAGCATGACCTCCTCTCAGATCCTTCTTTCTTGTGTTGAACTTGCCAGGGTGCCTGTTACTTCTTGCTGTTCTTCTGACAAAGTCTGAATGTGTCTACTCTTACCATCTTTCTAAACACACTTTGTTGGAGTTACATATCCCACCCCACCTGCTACCAGTATTATCAAAAACTAGGCATCCCCTTTAGAAACTTGCCAAGCTCTAGTTTGTAGATTTCACATACTGGTGCCTCTGAGGAGAAGATTTCCAGAATTCTTCCCACAGACTTACGCACAGTCTTTGGAGCAAAAGCCTTACTATAACGAAGGCCTATCTGGAACTTGGCCTTAATGGAATGGGATGTACCTGTGCCACGCATATTATGTGCATATCTCTGGCCAGCAATAGAGCTTGATCTGGGCATTCTTGACCATACCTTGTTTCTCCTAATTGTTACCCTTTTTCCCTTTTATTTTTAAACTGAGGAGTACTCTTAGTCAGGAGATAGGCACCCTCTGAGAATCTCTTATCACTGCAGTCTCAAAGAGATGACTTTCCCTGGGAGCTAAAGCCAAAGGAGCAGGTCCTGTACATCTTTACCCAACCTGCGCCTTTACTTTTTAATCTCAGAACATCTATTTTACTTTCATTTTGGAAGGATTTTTGCTGGATATAGAATTCTGGGTTGACATTTTTTTTTTTTTCAGCATTTTAAAGATAGTAATCTAGTCTCTTCTACCCACCATAGTTTCTGATGGGAAGTCCACAGTTCCTTGTATTATGTTCCCTGTAAGATGTCATTTTTCTCTGACTGCTCGCAAGTTTGTCTCTTTATCCACAGTTTTCAGGATTTGGCTCTGATATGCTTAGCCTTTTTTTTTCTTTTTATATTTATTACTTGCAGTCCAGTGAGATTCTGTAAGATGTCATTTTTCTCTGACTGCTCGCAAGTTTGTCTCTTTATCCACAGTTTTCAGGATTTGGCTCTGATATGCTTAGCCTTTTTTTTTCTTTTTATATTTATTACTTGCAGTCCAGTGAGATTCTTGAATGTATGCATTTAATATATGTCTTTCACCAGATTCAGGAAGTTTTCAGCCATTTTTTTCTTCAAACATTTTCGGCCTGTTCTGACCCATTTCTACTTGTGGTTCCCAATTACACTTATGATAGACCTGTGTATATTGTCCCTCACATCCCTCAGATTCTTTTCATTCCTCAGGCCGCCTAAATTCTACTGACCTATATTCAAGGATACAGACTCTTTCACTCAGTTGTCTTCATTTTGCTCCTGAGCTCATCCACCTTGAGTTTTTATTTCACATATTCTTGAATCTCTACTTGGTTCTTTTTAATATTTTCTCTTTCTCTACTGAATTTGTATCTTTTGGGTCAATAGTCACATTAAGCACAGTTCTAATATCTGTCTTAAAATCCCATTTTGTAAACTGCACCACAGAATCTGAGTTGCTGCTACTTCTGCCATGATCAAGGCAGCACAGAGAGAGAATTTTCCAAAACTGCCAGTCCCAGAATGATATTCATTATCAGGTATCTCCTGAATCAGGAAGACTCCTGCCAGCTGTTCCAGAATCCTGCTGCATCTGCTAGGAACTGTATCATCATTCAGAAGAGGTGTCCTACAACCTGCCTTTCACCTCAAGTAATTATGACCGTGTCTTACATAAGATCAACTGATTACAAACATTTAAATTATATCCAGAACCTTCTCTGAAATAGAGTCTTCACCTCTTTAGCATCAGAAGTGTGCTTGAAGAATACTTGAATGGTGATTCCAGTCTGTCTGTTGTGGACTGATCCTCTGATTATTCCACGTTCATATACTCCCTTTTTCCAATATTCAAACTTCCCTCAAATCTCAATAGCAACAGCAATGTGCTCTGAAAATATAATGCACCAGTGCTGCAGAGAAACAAAAATCTATAGACCTCTTCTCAAAAGGATGGATTCAAAGTCTCAATCATTTTGTGTGATGTAGTATGATGTGATGATCATCCCTATGCTAGCTCAGTCACAATTATAGTTTGATACTTTGTAATTCATGGACTAAATTATGAAATACACACACACACACACACACACACACACACTCTCACAGAGGAAGGAAAGATAACCCATCATAGCCTTCAATTTTATAACTGGTTGTAAGTCCATAATTTGTATTGACTGTCTTCCTCCTGTCCTCAGCCAGGACTTCACTTAGCTGGTTTACCCGGAGTTTCATCCCTGAAGGATCTGAGGTTTTGATCATCTTGCCTCAATGAGGTTGCTATAGTATCCTATTTACTTGTACCACTTGATGCGTCTGTAACATAGAGCAATCCCTGGCTTCCAGATGTAATCTTCCCTGCTGCCATGACATTGTAAATCTCTGTTTTTCTGCTTCATTGAGATCAGTTGTGTTGGCCAACACAGGAACCCCTTTTTTGCCATTGGTATAGTGGCTTGAAGAAATCCATGTAGCCAGTTGGAAATCTCAATTTCCAGGTCATGAAGACATTGTTGCGTCCTTTGGTTGGAACCATTTTCACTTGGTTTTGTAGACCTCTAAGGCAAAATACAAGGCCATAAGTATGGGAGTAACACTTTGCTGATAAATCATTAGATGTACTATTGAGTTCCCATTCTTACTTTAAAATACCTTGACTCCTGAACCGTGTATTCTGGCAGTGTGAGAAAGAGCATCGTATATTGGTTTCTGGTTTAGAGCATAAGTTTCCTATTTACTCAACCTTATAAGAAGTGGTATTCTAGTTGGAACTAACCACTCAAGGAAAATTTACTTCTCCTTTTAGTTTCTGCTGGATCTCATTTTGTATCTAGTTCAACTACTTGATGATGGAGTATTGCTGTTTACACCTGACCTTAGATAACAGCCAGTTCAGGTGAGCAGCTCTGGGCATATGGTCACTTGGTGTCCCACAATCAGGGACTCATTCAGTCTCTACTGGGAGCAAATAGCATAAGCAAAGAGGCTTTGTTTTTTCCATAAAGGATAGTATTTACTTGTCAAGAAAGGTATGATTTTCCAAACCCAAGCGCCCTCCTTTGTGATTGTCTCATTACGGTAAGCTACAGGCATCACAGAGTATACTGATTAGCTCCAGGAATACTGGCTCTTACTGGTCTCTTTATATGCTCCTTTGGACCCTTCTCAAAATTCACAGCCTTGTGATTTCTCAATATATGCATCTGAGTATAAAACCAAAAGGATATATGTTGCCTCAAAGATCCAGAGGCATATCAAGCATCATATATGTTTATTAGTGATAGGAAATACAGCTAAAGCAACATGTTTTTCACTTTGGGGGTGTGTTCCAACGTGCATCAGACCCAAAAACTTCCCAGCTATATCAGGCACCTGAATTCTGGGGTTCACTCTCTGGAAAGCATGTGTTGTACCAGGGCCCTCAAAACCCCTTCCATATCAGCATGAAGTCATCAGTACAGTGTACTGGCATGATGCCCTGTGGACCGTTTCAATGATCAGAATCCTGTCAACTAGATGATGACCCACAGCCTGCAAGTTGACATAGCCTTAATAGGACAGGAAAAGTGCCCTGTTGTCTCCTAGGTGAATGCAGACTCCCAGATCAAAACCTGCCTAACAAGTATCGGAGGCAGAGAGCTACATCTGGAACAGTAATTAGCACTGTGTAGTTAGAAACACCACCCGATTAATTTTATGATAACTCACTGCCATTCTCCAAGATCCTTCAATTTCACCCACTGGTCAAATAGGCAGATTTATCGGGCATGTGGTAGGAATTTCCGCCTCTGAATATTTCAAGACTAACATGGCAGTGAGCTCTGTGAATCCTTCAGGTGGATATATAGATCCAAGCACCTTTGGGAAGACCGAGTTTACAGTACTGACTCCCTAAACCAGTGGGTCACCAAGATAGCATCCTGCTGCTTCTACTAGGATTAAGACCTTGGAAATGTAGGAAGCCTCTGAACCAGCTTCAGGATAAGCGAGAACCATGCCACCTCTGCCACAGTCTGCAGCAACGAAATGCATGCCCTGTGCCCTGCTGCTCCTCTTACGGAACACACTGCTAAGTCTGCTTCTCAAATGAGTACTCTCATTGGCAGAACTCAAATCACATCCGAAATCCTAACTGCAGAGGAATATGGGGAAATTTATTTATAGTTCCCCCGTCCCTGAAATACAGAAGGACGTGCTCGAGTAGAAAAGGATGGCATGGGTGTTGGCAAGTCCTTCCATGGTTTCCACGGAAGTTGCCTCATGTGTAATGTAATGTAACCCCAGGCCTCGACATCAGCCTCTCTCAGAATTCCACTGCATTTACAAAAGGGCAGGTGACAATTAAAATGTAAGGAAGAATAGAGACCATTTTATAATAATATTCACAGAATTTTAAATCACCTTAATCGCTCTGTACTTAATCTTTGCTCTTGTATGAACCACAGTCATGTTGGGGAGACAGTCATAGTTCATAGCCATATTGTAGAAAAGCTCTTTTTGTTGAACTTCCCTTCTCACCAATGTCCTTTAAAAGGACTGTATTAACTCTAGACAAATGGATTTTATTTCTAGTATTTAACTTCTCAAAGGTCAATGAATTAAATGTATAACCTTCAATGTTTTTATGTTATTTTCTTACATTATAACACTTAACACTTACTGGATACTTACTAGGGGCCTGACCCTGCGTTAATCATTTTTGCTGTCTAACTTAGTTTGCACGACTCTGTGTAGTGGGTACTGTCCCAGTCTCTATTTTGCAGATGTGTAAGCTGAGACATAAAAGGTTAAGTATGTTGTTAGTAGAAGTTAATAAGCGTGGAGATGGGATTTGACGCAGGCAGTGTTGGGCTTCAGCGTCCGCAGCCTACCCTGTCACGCCTTCATTTCATCCCCACTCTGTAAAGTCCCTTTCATTTTACTGTGAAAGTTTTCTTCTCTTTAAGTTACCCCCTAAAGATTAAATATTGAGGAAAAAAGGTAAGTAAACAATTAAAGCATCAGTGAAGTACTCAACAGAAGTTTCTTAGAGCTTAGTTAAGAGTAGTGTTTCTTTCAGGTACAAAGAAAAATGTAAAAAATATGACATCTAATAAGTGGTACTGGAGAGTTACACAAAAGATAGGAGTCTTAGCTAATTACATTATTAGGAAATAACAGTGATAACTATGATTTTCTGGGATAATAAACTGATCTGGTTTTGGTTTTAAATTTGAGAAGTTGGTTTAGAAAACTATTATTAACAACTAGTTATGCATGTCTGGATTTATAAGAGAAATTTCTTTTAAAGTCTATAACCCATTCACTTTTTTAGTGTCATTGATTAACTTTTAAAGTATATAATTACAAAATCAGTTTGAGAGATATCTACATTAAGTGTACATTCTGAAGGACGCAGATGGCATTTCCTAGTTTCATATGGCATTAGTTATTTAGCATTGTCATTTAAACATTTTATATATAAAATCAGTGTCTCCTCAATATGATTTTAAGCTCATAGAGAACAGTGACAAGGTAGATGCTGTTTCTGTGTTTTGAGAAACTCCTTGAAGCCTCCTTTCTCTCAGATATATTAAAGGAAAGATTTAATGAAATTCCAGGTATGAGGTACATACACCTTAATGTGAATAATAACCAAATGGCCTTTCTCCTAATAACTGTACGAGATAGAGTTTGTCTCCCACTGTCATCTGAAATTTATTTAATGATGAGTTCTTTTGCTGCCTCTAGATGAAAATTCATAGTCCTCACATTTTTTTCTCTTCACGCTAAAGCACCTCTCTTTTGACTGACAGAGAATAACACCTGTCCCTCTGCAGCATGGAGGTGGGACTCTCCCCAAAGACATCATTAAACTTTTTCCTCTTACCCTTTTTATCCATCTCTACCTCTACATCTCCTTATCTATATTTAGTGGGTAAGGGCTTGAGAGTCTTGTTTTATCATCTCCTTGATTCATTCTGTATGTAGTCTGTCATCTAAATGATATGATCTTTTGGTCCTTCAGCTAAAACTTCCATTTTAGCACCTTGTCACACATTTCAAAATATTAACTGCTATAAAATTTCATTACTTCCATTACGATAATCTATTTCACAGTTTTGCTCAAGACTGACCCAGAATTATGTTGACAGTTTTTGTACTCCCTGCATCATGAAGCTCAATAGTAAATCTTAGTAAATGCCCAGGAAGTATATTTTGACCTGACTTGATAAAAAGTAGAAACCTACTCATTTTGATCTTTAGTTTCAGGTGCAACAGTATGTCTCTCAGAGTCTGGTAACCCTGGGAAGTTGCAGCTTGTTGAGAAAATCTATAATATCTCTGCTTCTCTCAGAAGTAAACAGCTTTGCTGATGATCTGGGCACCATCAATCAGGTACATATAACTTGAAACTATAACTTTCATTTTTAGTTAATACAGCTATAGACTTTCCTCTCCCTTTCTTCTCCCCTCTTCTTTCCAGGCTGACATTTTTAGTCATTACCTTATTTCTAATGTATGTGAATACTGTTACTGCCTGCTGAAATTACAGAAAGATATTTTCAGAAAATAGTTTTCAAAATAGTGCCATTTTATCATCCTTACTGGTATATATGTGCCAAAGGTGTCAGCACTGGTGGTAAAGGAATGGCCTTAAACCTCTCCAAGCAGGCAGCATGTTCCTAAAGAAAAGCAGTGAGAGGAAAGTGAACAGAAGAGAATGCTAAATGGAGAACAGCCTCTGACCAGCGGTTCTTATTGCTCATTGCTCATGAGACTCATATGGCTAGCTTTAAATATCCTGTTCCCAAGCTGTATGCCAATCCAAGTAAATGGAGGTCTCTGGGATTAAGATGCAGCTATTGGAATTGTTAAAGCTCACCAGGTGATTCCAGTGTGCAGCTAAGGTTGAAAACAATGCTTGAAGCCCTTTTATCTGTGCAGAGTCTTAGGTCACTGCTGACACATGTGTCTAAGGAACAGAAGTCATTCCCACGCTTTAATGTTGACAAGTGGCATGTTATGTGTTCACTTTGTCAGTTCATTTAATACTATTATTGTTTCTGTGGTAGAATTAAGCACAATTAAAGGAAATCAGAGACAGAAATGTTTTGATAAAGAGAAAAAATTAATATATATGTATAATATTAAATACTTTTAACCAACTTCTTATATCTAAGTTCTCTACATTTGATGGCATATTCCAAAATATTGTATAATCTAATTGAATTCAATCAATGACATGGTAAATCATCTAGTCAGCATTTTTTCAAGTGACTGTTAAGTGGTGAGCCCTTGTAAGAGTGTTAAATATATTTTTAAAAAGTAGTTGTTACTGATCTCAAGGAGCTAAAAATCCATTTGAGAAAGAAATAAGGCACATTTACTGATGGAAAAAACAGTGAAGTGTTAAAATACATAGTGCTGGTTTTAGGAACTCCAAGATCAAGGAATTGATCAAGGTAGGTTGCAAGTCCCTGAAAAGACTTCATGGAAAAGGAACAGCTTGAAAAATGGATTTGAATTGAAAAGCAGATAACATGTAATGTTGAGGCACTGGGTGTTATTTTTAAAAGGTGTGCCCAGAATTCTGAGGAAACAAGGTGAGGTCATGGCATTAAAAATAGGAAGCAATGTGGGAAATTAGTTTGATGGAATCAGATTTCTGTGGAGAATAACAAAGTACAAAAAAGAACATTTTATTTACATATTCTCATTTAATTTTCATCAAAATACATGAAGTAGTTATATTTTTTACCAAGTTTACAGATAAAGAAGTCAAGCCTTAGCGCAATTAAGCAACTTGACCAAGATTGCAGAAAGAACATATGCTAAAAGCCATAATTCAAAGCCAGGCATTCTGATTGTTAAGCCATTTAAGAACACGAGTAACAATAGCATGACAACAAGAACTAGTTTTTGGCAGGTAATGTGTGTTAACATGCTTTACATGAATTGTCCCATTCAATCCTTTTAATAACCCTTCAAGGTATTAGTATTGTTGTTTAAAGACACAGAAACTACTCATCACCATTCTTAACAATGGATAACACAATTCACTCCAGCCAATTTAAGTAGAAAAGAATGAACTGTACTCAATGCTCTGTGGTGACCTAAATAGGAAGGAAATCCAAAAAAGAGGAGATATATGTATACGTACAGCTGATTCACTTTGCTGTACAGTATAAACTAACACAATATTGTAAAGCAACTCCAGTTTAAAAAAAAAAAAGAATGCATGAATAACTGTGGAATTGTTGAAGAAGAGACTAGGCCGTACTTTCATGAATAGCTCTGACAAACACACAGCAGAATTTGTCTCCAGAGGAATTGCTGCCTTTGCCATCATGACCGGGAAGCTGCCTGCTGACTCAAGGAGCTACTACTACAGACACAGGGTCCATAAAACAGTCCTGCCACAATGTACAACAGTCCAGATATATGCCCTGTGTTGTCCTGTCTCACTGTGTGATTCAGTGTCAACTAATTCATTTATTTCTAAACCAACAACATATTCAGAACCCTAGCAGCAAGGAAGTATAGAAAATATGGTTTTATGCTTTTTCAGCTCTTTTACTGTAAAAGGGTGATAGAATGACTAATGATGTAGTTAGTCCAAGGCATCTATCACATGTAAGGCTCAGAAATTCAGTAACATGGTGGTAAGATATGGAGTCAGAGTAGTAGGGAATACAGCGCAGAGAGCATGAATGCAGGGAAGCCATTTATTTAGGACTCTCAAGGCAATAGATCTTCTACAAGTAGCAATAGAAATAACCACTTATATATGAGAGGTGTTACTCAAAGGACTCAAGGAAAGATTTGATGTGAAGGAGAGAGGAGGGCCAGTGTAGAAAATAATATTATGAAACAAAGAGATAGGAAAAATGATATCACTAAGAAGAATTAGGTAAATGGGAAGCAATGCTTGTTTGTGAACAGAAAAAGTTGAGTCTGTATATATTGAATGTGAGGAAACATTGAAGTACTCTAACTATAGGCAGATGGAAATATGAAGTTAAAACTTGAGAGAAAGGAGGGGGGCATAGATAAAAATTAGGGGAATATCACTATATGGCAGTCATGAAATCATGGTCAAAAAGAGAACAGGGACTCAGAGAAAAGTACTGTGGGATGGGAGAGACAGGTGTACAAACAAGGAAAGAGAAGACAAGCTTTATTTTAATATTAGATGTTAGATACCTATTATAAATATCAGGCTTATATGATTTAAATTTTTATCAGATAGAAACAATAATACATATTGTATATAATATGGATTATGCAAAAAATCTGTAAATAAAATTATTAAAGTCATACTACATGTTTCATGACTTTCCAGTTTTCTTTATGCCTCTTAGACATAGTCTTATTGTTGGACATATAGTTTCTTACTGTCTGCATGCTGACTTCTGATATAAACCTTAACATTAACCATTTTCTGAAATTGATTCATGGAGATACATTTCAGAAGTTGACTTTATTGCATTAACTGCATTCAACTCTTATTGGTGATTTGCACCTCAAACTTGCATCTTAAGATGACTTTTTGGACAAAGCATAGCAAAATGTCTAATTATTTTTAAAAAGTAAAATTTCTTGGAACTTATGAAAAAGAATTAAAAAGTAATAAAAGTTATTGTTAACAGAGTAGCCTTCCCAGTGTAAATGGCTAAAGCTGTGGACAAATATATGAATTAGAGAATTTCAGACAATAGGCAATACAAAATTGTGATTCCTGAAGTAAGGGAGGCAAACTATGTGAGCCCATGATTGCCTGGACTTCTGGCCTGGAGGCCCTTTCTGGACTGTGCACAGGTGGAGCCCAGCCAAATCCCAGCAATCTTGCTGAACTGACGAGGCAGAGACTAGAGTTGCAGAGCGCTGATGCAGGTAGTTTCTGGGTCAGGGTGATGGAGGGAAGAAAACTGAAGAGGAAGAGCTCAAGTAAAACTCAGAGGTCTTGATTATTTGTTGAATACTAAGCTGCACAAGTGTAGGAGGACACTTCCCAAGGCCAAGCAAAGAAAAACTTCTTAGGAAGGAAATACTTCAAAGAAGTTGTGAGCTGAACAATGGCCAGACTGCACACAGTGCCTGGGACGATCCAAATTCTATCCAGCTATCATGGCAAGACCTTATTTAATAAGGCATTCAGTAGAGACCCTAAAATGTTGCACCCTAGCACTATAATACTTCATAG
This sequence comes from Hippopotamus amphibius kiboko, assembly GCF_030028045.1. Classification (NCBI taxonomy): domain Eukaryota; kingdom Metazoa; phylum Chordata; class Mammalia; order Artiodactyla; family Hippopotamidae; genus Hippopotamus; species Hippopotamus amphibius. Next base: position 66,374,504 of record NC_080191.1, read on the forward strand.
TCCTAGGATAAAGGCTATGCTAGATGGATTCTAACAGAGCTTGGAAAAACACCTTGAAGAGAACTTGCTGATTCGCAGGTAAATTAGCTGCCTGCTGGAACAACATAATACAGAAACTCAGCAACATGATATCATTAATGTCTGTGTCCATTCAGACCTTAAAACATGTGAAGAAGCAAGAATGTATAACCTATAGCCATGAAGAAAGTATCAGTTAATAGAAATAGGACTAGAAATGACAGAAATAATGGAATCAGCACACAAGTACAAAGATAGCTTTTATATAGATGTTAAAGAAAAATGAAAAGACAACCCACAGAATAGGAGAAACTATTTGCAAATAATTTGACCGATAAGGGGTTAGTATCCAACATATATAAACAGCTCATACCACTCAACATCAAAAAAAAAAAAAAAAACCCAATTAAAAACATGGGTAGAATTGAATGGACATTTTTCCAAAGAGGAAATGAAGATGGTCAACAGGCATAGGAAAAGATGCTTAACATCACTAGTCATCAGGGAAATGCAAATCAAAACTACAATGAGATATTATCTCACACCTGTCAGAACGGCTATCAACAAAAAGAACATAACAAATGTTAGCAAGAATGTGGGAAAAAGGGGACCCTCATAAATTGTTTGGTGGGAATGTAAATTGGTGCAGCCACTATGGAAAATGGTATGGAGATTTCTCAAGAAATTAAAAATAGAACTACCATATGACTCACCAATTCTATTTCTGGGTATATATCCGAAAAACTCTAATTAAAAAAGATGCATACACCCCAGTGTTTATAGCAGCATTATTTATCATTGCCGAATTATACAAGGGTGAGTCCCGCACTCTGGTCATATTAAAACTTTTATAAATTCCATAGCCAGGGTGCAGATAATTTTTGACTCACCCTCGTGGAAGCAACCTAAGTGTCCATCAAGAGATGAATGGATAAAGAAGATGTGACTGTACACACACACACACACACACACACACACACACACACACACACACACACAGAATACTACTCATCAATTAAAGAATGAAATCTTGCCATTTGCAGCAACATGGGTGGACTTGGGGAGCATTATGTAAAGTGCTCCCCAAGTCCATCCAAAGAAATAAGACAAAGACAAATATATCACTTATATATGGAATCTAAAAAATACAAACTAGTGAGTAAAACAAAAAAAGAAGCAGATGCACACATATAGAGAACAAACTAGTGGTTACCAATGGGGAGAAGAAAGGGGGAGAGGCAATATAGGGGTAGGAGAAAAAAAGGGTTATTGTAGGATTATATGAAATCATGTGTGAAACTTTTGAAAATTATAAAGCACTGTATAATTTAAGGAATCTTTCATTCAATTAAGAAAAAGAAAACTTGAATAATGGGAAGAATAGGAAATTTCAACATGAAAATAAAAGGACTATATACCAATAAAGCTGTTAAAAATATAATAGGTAAATATAAATATGAAAAAAATTTTGACAGTAATCTCAACAATTTAAACATACACATTCCTTGAAAGAAGAAAGTTACCAAAACTGACTCAAGAAGAAATAGAAAACCTAAATTACCCTATGCTGATTAAATAAAGTATATGTAAAATTATAAACCGCTCTACAAAGACAACTCCAGGGTTAAATAAGAAATAATAGCACTCTTAAAAAAAAAGAGAGAGAGAAATAATAGCACTCTTATACAAACTCTCTTTAGAGAATAGAAGAATAGGGAACATTTCTAACTCATTTCATGAGACCATCATTACTTCAGTATCAAAATCAGAGAGGTATTACGAGAAAAAAAAACAAACTCAGAATATCTCTCATGAACACAGAAGTAAATCCTTACTGCATATTAGTAAATAGAATCCAGCGACATATAAAGAAAATAATACATGATATTCAAGTGGGATTCATCCCAGGAATGCAGAGTTGTTTTCACATTCATAAAACAGTCAATATAATTCATAATTTTAACAGAAAAACCCACATGATCTAAGTATATGCAGAAAAATCAGTTGCCAGAATTTACCACCCATTCATGATTCTTTAGAAAAAGTACAAAAGTAAGAATAGAAGGAAACTTTCTCAGCACAATAAATTTTGTTTTCTGTGAAAAACCTACAGATATACCCGTGGTGAAAGACTGAATGCTTTTCCAGCAAGATGAGAAACAAGGGAGGGATGTCCTCTCTCATCACTTCTAGTTATCATTGTACTAGCCCTCCTTGCCATTGCAATAAGGCTGCTGTACTTTGAGAAAGGAAGAAGTAAAACTATATTTGGAATCAATGTGTTCAGGAATAGAGAAAATCCTAGAGTTTTCCAAAAAGCTACCAAGTAGATAATCCTCAAGTAGAGCACACACATATGGCCAATTTATTTTAGACATATCTTAAGGTAATTTGATCAGTAAAGAATGGATCAGTAACTCAGTATAAAAATGAGCAAAATATTTAAACACCTGAAAGAACATATGCTAATGGAGAGTAAATACATGAATAATGTGCAGTTTGATTAGTCAGCAGAGAAAGGCAGTGGACAGTGGCAAGAATGGCTAAAATTAAAAACAATACCAAATTTTGGTGGGGTTGTGGGAAATCATAAATTATTAGTGAGAATGTAAAACAGACTGGCATTTCCTCAGAAAGTCAATTATGCATTTACCATATGGCCGAGCAATTCAACAGCTACATTGACAAGCAAAATTGCCTATAAATGTTCATAGTATCTTTAATCTTTAGAGCATTAATCTGAAAACAACTCATTTCCACTGACAGGAGGAACAATAAGTAAATTCTTAAACATATTTAGTAGAATATTATTTAACCGTAAGATGTATTGAGTCAATAATACACACAACATGGATGAACCTAAAAAATACTAGACTAAGAAATTAAACCAGACAAAAGAGCATATTTGGTTTGATTAAATGTCTAAGAAGTTCTAAAACAGGCAAAATTAACATATGGTGGAAGATACCACAGTAGTGGTTGATTCAACGGTGGGCCTGGGATTGACTAAAAAGGGGCAGGAAGGACTGGAGTGTGATTATAAGGGCATCTGCAATTGTCACAGCTTGTCAAAATGGGCACTGAGGTTCATGGCGCTCCACTGTGTGTAAACCGCACCTCAGTTAAAATATTGGGTTGACCAAAAAGTTCATTTGGTTTTAAGTGAAAATAAAATAACACATGGATAAAGAAGATGTGGTACATATACACAATAGGATATTACTTATCCATAAAAAGGAATGAAATTGGGTTATTTGTAGAGACGTGGATGGACCTAGAGAGTGTCATATAGAGTGAAGTTAAGTCAGAAAGAGAAAAACAAATTTCATATAATAACACATATGCGGAATCCAGAAAATGGTATAAGGGATATTGTTTGTAAAGCAGAAATAGAGACATAGATGCAGAGAACAAACATATGGATACCAAGGGGGAACAGGGTGGGGAGGGAGAAATTGGGAAACTGGGATTGACACATATACATTATTATTATTTTTTAAGAACTTTTATTGAGATACAGTTAACAGACAATTAACAGCATATATTTAAAGTGTACAATCTCCCAATTCATCCCCCCCCAACCCTCCCCACTTTCCCCACTTGGTGTCCATGTGTTTGTTCTCTACATCTGTGGCTCTATTTCTGCCTTGCATTTCCTCTTTCATAGTTGTTAGCATTTGCCTTATGTATTGAGGTGCTCCTATATTGGGTGCATATATATTTATAATTGTTATCTCCTCTTCTTGGATGGATCCCTTGATCTTTATGTAATGTCCTCTCTTTTCTCTTGTAACATTTTTTATTTTAAAGTCTATTTTTTCTGATGTGACTATTGCTACTCCAGCTTTCTTTTGATTTCCATTTGCATGGAATATCTTTTTCCATCCCCTCACTTTCCATCTATATGTGTCCCTAGGTCTGAAGTGGGTCTCTTGGAGACAGCATATATATGGGTCTTGTTTTTGTATCCATTCAGCCAGTCTGTGTCTTTTGGTTGCTGCATTTAGTCCATTTACATTCAAGGTAATTATCAATATGTATGTCCCTATTACCATTTTCTTAATTGTTTTGTGTTTGTTTCTGTAGGTCCTTTTCTTCTCTTCTGTTTCCTGCTTAGAGAAGTTCCTTTAGCATTTGTTGTAGGGCTGGTTTGGTGGTGCTGAATTCTCTTAGCTGTTGCTTGTCTGTAAAGCTTTTGATTTCTCCATCGAATCTGAATGAGATCCTTGCTGGGTAGAGTATTCTTGGTTGTAGGTTCTTCCCTTTCATCACTTTAAATATATCATGCCACTCCCTTATGGCTTGCAGAGTTTCTGTTGAGAACTCAGCTGTTAACCTCATGGGAGTTCCCTTGTATGTTATTTGTCGTTTTTCCCTTGTTGCTTTTAATAACTTTTCTCTGTCTTTAATTTTTGTCAATTTGACTACTATATGTCTTGGTGTGTTTCTCCTTGGGTTTATCCTGCCTGGGACTCTCTGCACTTCCTGGACTTGCGTAGCTGTTGCCTTTCCCATGTTAGGGAAGTTTTCAACTATAATCTCTTCCAATATTTTCTCGGGTCCTTTCTCTCTCCCGTCTCCTTCTGGGACCCCTATAATGCGAATGTTGGTGTGTTTAACATTGTCCCAGAGGTCTCTTAGGCTGTCTTCAGTTCTTTTCATTCTTTTTTCCTTATTCTTTTCCGCATCAGTGATTTTCACCATTCTGTCTTCCAGGTCACTTATTCGCCCTTCTGCCTCAGTTAATCTGCTATTGGTTCCTTCTAGTGTATTTTTCATTTCCGTTATTGTGTTGCATATCTCTGTTTGTTTGTTCTTTAATTCTTCTACGTCTTTGGTAAACTTTTTGATCTTTGCATCCAGTCTTTTTTCAAAGTCCTGGATCATCTTCACCATCATTATTCTGAATTCTTTTTCTGGAAGGGTGCCTGTCTCTTCTTCATTTAGTTGTTTTTCTGGGGTTTTATCCTGTGCCTTCATCTGGTACAAAGTCCTCTGCTTTTTCATTTTCTCTCTCTTTCTGTGGCTGTGGTTTTCAATTCCACAAGACAAAATACTGCAGATACTGCTTGATACTGCTGTCTGCCCTCTTGTGGAGGAAGGTATCTAGGCGGCTCCTATGTGCTTCCTGATGGGAGGGACTGATGTGGGTAGGGCTGGGTGGGCAGAGCTCAGTAAAACTTTAATCTGCTTGTCTGCCAGTGGTTGGGGCTGTGTTCCCACCTTGTTGATTGTTTGGCCTGAGGCTACTTAGCACTGGAGCTTACAGGCTCTTTGGTGGGGCTAATGGTAGACTCTAGGAGGATTCACGCCAATGAGCACTTCCCAGAACCCCTGCCACCAGTGCCCCTATCTCCTCAGTGAGCCACATCTGCCCCCCACCTCTGCAGACAGCCCTCCAACACCAGCAGGTAGGTCTGGTTCAGTCTCCTGTGGGGTCACTGCTCCTTTCCTCTGGGTCCTGGTGAGCACACTTTTTTGTGTGCCCTCCAAGAGTGGAGTGTCTGTTTTCCCCAGTCCTGTGGAGGTCCTGCAATCAAATCCCGCTGGCTTTCAATGTGTGATTCTCTGGGGATTCCTCCTCCCGTTGCTGGACTCCCAGGTTGGGAAGCCTGACATGGGGCTCAGAACCCTCACTTTAGTGGGTGGACTTCTGCAGTATAACTGTTCTCCAGTTTGTGAGACACCCACCCAGCATTTATGGGATTTGATTTTAACGCAATTGTGCCCCTCCTACTGTCTCATTGCGGCTTCTCCTTTGTCTCTGGATGTGGGGTGTCTTTTTTGGTGAGTTTCAGTGTCTTTCTGTCAATGATTGTTCATCATTTAGTTGTAATTCCGGTGTTCTTGCAAGAGGGAGTGAGTGCACATCCTCCTACTCTGCCATCTTAATCCTCTCTCAACACATATACATTATTGATACTATGTGTAAGATAGACAACTGGTGGGAACATGCTGTATAGCTCAGGGAATTCTACCTAATGCACCATGGTGACCTGACTGGGAGGGAAGTCCAGAAGGGAGGGGATATCTGTATATATATGGCTGATTCATTTTGTTGTACAGTGGAGGCTAACACAACGTTGTAAAGCAACCATACTCCAATAAAAAGACAAAGAAAAAAACACAAACAAATAAAATAAAATATACATTTTTTATTTTCACCAAGAACTTTATTGAACAACATATTCATTAACTGAATGAAATTTTTGGCCAAGAATATATTCTTTGAAATTTAACAGTTTTTTCTGAATCCAAAATAACTATAATAATATGATTTTCTCAGTGCTTTTATAAAGTGAGTGCTTTAGCTTACTTTAAAGACTTTATTTCTTTGTTGATGTTATAATGAATGCAAAGATGTCACCAAGAACTTTATGAAAAACAGTTTTAGCTTTTAGTAACAGAAAGTTTTCTGAGTAGTCGCTAAGTCAAAAACTAAAAATATGTATATATAATGCACTATATATGAATCTGATTCAATTTCCAATGTATTCATATATAAGAAGCAGTAGAGATCCTGTTTTATAAAAATTAGTAGGAAATTCAGTAATTATTTAGATATTTATTGAACCTTATTATATATCAAACACTATTTTAAACGTTTCATACTCCTCTGGGGCTTTTACATATATTTTTGTTTAAAATATATAGTTATTACAGTGGAATATTACTTGACTATAAAAAAGAAATCTTGCCATTTAGGACAACGTGGATGAATCTAGAGGGTATTATGCTGTGTGAAATAATTCAGAAAAAGACAAATACCACATGATCTCACTTATATTTGGAATCTAAAAAACAAACAAACAGTACAATACAAAACAAAAGTAGACTCAATGATACAGAAAACAAATGGGTGGTTGCCAGGGCAGGTTGGAAATAGGTGACTGGGATTGAGAGGTGAAAACCTCCGATTTTAAAATAAGTAAGCCACTGACTGACCACCTTAGTTCTTTGTATTTCACTGACAGTTTTCTTTTTAATTTGTCTTCTGCATCTGATGTGTATATTGTCTCACTTGTTTTTTATAGAGGTAAAATTATAGTAGAAAATATATGTGTCAAATTTAATATATTCTTCATATGTAATCTGTGAACCAGATTTATGAGAAAGTGGGTTTGTATCCTCTTGTTTTATTATCCTTTTCTAGAGCTGTGTTTATTCAAATGCAATTTTCTTAGGTCTCGAAAAAATTGTTTACATGATGCTGACTGTAAAACTTTCCTAATATCTTGACAAATTATGTATTTTGTAGTCTCCTATTTGGAGTCTTTTCTTTATCAATTGATTAAGAATTTGTATCTGTCATTCATTTTGGAGTGGCAGAATCTTCTCATCACAATTATTTTCCATCTTGTAACATAATCACCTTGATTTTCTATTTGTTTTTAAAATAACCTTGAAAAGGTGTCACCCATAGGATTCCATAGACTGCAGACATTGATTTTCTAAGGCCCTGCATTGTTTGGCTGTTCAAAACAGAGAACAAAATCAAGACATTGATTGTAATTTTTCTATCCTAATGCCATTGGGGCTTTGTGTTGGAAAATTTTGTAACTCCTTCTTTGAATGGCTATCCTCCTCTTTTCAGGTAGAATTCAAGCAGATGCCATCTAGGAAAAGCCAGCCAGTACACAGATAGTCACAGAGAGTGCATGGAGTGGATATCTCTATAAAAAATAATAGACATGTTTTTAGTAAGTTTTCTGCTTTGTTTATTAGAATTTTATTAACAAGTTTATAGGTTTGTCTAGATATCTAGACAGTACCTGATTTTCACAGAGTCATCCTTCTCATCAGGCATTACGAAACTTTTATACTACTGAGGTGTTTATCAGTGTATTTTATTTTTAAATTTTAACGTAAGTGGAATGTTTTGTTAATGTAGAAAGACGACATGGGAAAAGAGGCATAACTGTTTAGTTTATACTTTATATGAATATTGAAGAATCCTAACTCCAATCCGGGCTCCAATCTGGGCCTCATTAACCAATCAGTTGCCTTGAGGTGAGAATAAGTAGGAGGGTGGCAAAGACAGTATTTTTTGAAGAAACTGAAATCAGTAGAAAAACTGTTTCTATGGTGTTTCAAGTAAAATCAGATAGGCGAAACAGAGCATCCAGAAACAAGGCAGAAAGCACACAGTACAGAGGTTCTGTGAGGGTCAGGTTTACCCAGACCAAACTGCTGCCCGCTCCTGTGAGCACACACGCAATTGGGCTGTCAGGTTGAATCCTGTTGAGTCAGAGAGACCTTATTCAATCCCAGCTTTACTATTTCAAAGGGATAGACAACCAAAGGGCACAGGTGAAGCAGAAAGAGATGTGGGGCATCCTCTGTGTTTCTCAAGGTCCTTGTTGTGAGATGTGTCTCAATCCTCGAACAGTAGATGAGGTCCCCAAGTGAGCTTTTGTGGAGTTTCTCACACAGAGGGAGTTTTAAGTTGTTAGACAACTCCATTTTATAATACGGAGAATTTTACAGCTTATATGACCATTTTCAAGGAGCTACGTCTCATAGATTCCCAGTCCATTTAGATGAGTAATTTTTTTGCTAGGAACATCCCACTAAGGACACTTAAAAATAAATAAAATTTCCTCTTAATAGCAAATACCAGAAGGTCCACCTGAGGAGGAGTTAGGCCTAGTTACCAGCTTCTTGTTTTTCTCCTGGGGTGTATCCCCACTAAGGACCAGAGGCTTTATCTTCTTCCCCACAAGTGGCTGCCAAGTTTGCGAGGCCTCTGTGTGCTAGAATCGTTTATGGAACCAAGTCAGCTGAGGGAGAAAATTTCTGTATAAAGGTCTGTTTCAGTTGTTCACATGGTAAACAGGGTTATGGTATTTCCCTTAAAAAGTCTGTAAAATTTATGATTATAGTGATATAATATTACATATTATACAATAAACCACACACCAGTAAGAAGATATAAATAATCTAATAGAAAAGTGAGCTAACAATATGAAAAGACAGTTTAATAGAAGAGGAAACACAGAAGGAAAGTTAACCTGAATGATGATCAACCTCAGAAGTGCCAGGAAATGGAAGTCTAGAAATGAGATGTTTCATACTGATTCTATTGACATTAATTTAAAAAAAATTAACTTGGCAACAATATCAGGTGTTAGTGATTGTGTGGGGAAATGGCAGTACTTTTGGAATATTGATAAGGTTGGAGTGAAATCTGAATTTAGAATATTATGTGCATACTCATATTAAATACTTTATAAACCTAATGTTTACAAAGTAAATGAAATTCTACATGAAAATAGATTTTTTTTAATCGGAAGTAAAGCATATTAGCAGAAGAAAACTAAAAAACTCGGCCACTTGCATCAGGAAGCAGTTTTACTTTTCAAATGTCTGTTTAACTTTTTAAATAAAATAAAAGCTAAGCAACTCATTTATAAAAATAGAGCATGCAAATTAAAGGTTCTGAATCCGGAATGAGTTCATGCATACTTTCTCAAAAGTAAACTAATTTTTTACATCAGGGCAAAGTGTAGGAACAAAATAAGCATTTTTAATAAGATAAAGAGAAAAGTAATCATAGCTCAGAGCAAGAAACAGCTGACCTATTTCAGTTGAGAGAGGCACCATATTATTTTCTCAAATGATGCATATTTTGATCATATCTGAGATCTGATCAGCAGTCAGTGCATCAGGGAGAATAGACTTTGCATCATACTGTGCTCCAATGGACAATATAGGGATCAAGGGTCCTCATCATGGCTTTCCCCTTTGTATTTTGAATTGTTTAACAAGGGCTTAGGTGTTCCTGATAATGAGCTTTACTTTAGATTGGTGCAGTTTTTCCTTTACCAGTTTATTTGATGCAAATAATTATTTAATTATTGGGTAAGGATGAAATAAGGCTTAAAATTCTTCAAAATATTCTGTTGGCCTAAACATTTCCACATCATTGAATGCCTTTTTGTAGCTACTCTTGTTAAGAAAGAACTTCTATCTGTCAGCTCAGCTGGCAACAAAGATGAAAGTTAGCTGAGGCATTTGCCACATGGAGGCTAGATATTTTTAAGAGACATCTCCAAGGGTAAGTGAAATCATTTTGGCTAAGAGGGAGAGCTTGGGAATCAGATGTCTGGTTAAAACTCCATGTGACTTCTCAAGTAGTCTGTGTTGTCATCACATCAAACTCGAAGGCTCTAGAATGAATTACAAACTTACAGGCAGTGCAGAAGAACTTTTAAATTAACCACGAGGATGCCTTTGGTAAAATTCAGACTGTACAGGAAAAACAACTCATTTTCTTCAGTAAATAGATTATATTATAGTGAGAAGAGGTGGAGGGGGCAGAAAGAGGAAGAAGGAGGCTATATTTTAAAATAGTGGCTGCCCAAAAGCTTGGGCAGAAACAACTCTGGCAAGCAGACTGGAAGCAGGGCCTTGATGAGCTGGAAAGTGTGGCAGGAATCCTGGAGATGTTTGTTTTTGTCTCTGCTTTCTCTCCAGTGCCTTTGGTAATGGTCATGGTCATGTTAATGTGTATCAGTAGCATGAATGGTTAAAACTGAGAGAAACCCAGTCTCTCTGGCAAAAGGCAGTGGAAATGAGAGCAGGAGAGGATAGTGGGTGGGGAAAGAAGGAGGAGCAAACATAAATTCCGATTGAGAGACATTAGGTGTCCTGTGTTGTTGTTGTTTTTTCCTATTTCCAAGATTGGTTTAACAGATTTGACTATTATAAATTTGTGGGGTGGTGGGATATTGATTAAAAATATAATTACTGGGCTTCCTGGATGGCGCAGTGGTTAAGAATCCGCCCGCCAATGCAGGGGACACTGGTTCAATCCCTGCTCCAGGAAGATCCCACATGCCGTGGAGCAACTAAGCCCATGTGCCACAACTATTGAGCCTGCGCTTTAGAGCCCGTGAGCCACAACTATTGAGCCCATGTGCTGCAGCTACTGAAGCCCACACACCTAGAGCCCATGCTCCGCAACAAGAGAAGCCACAGCAATGAGGAGCCTGTGCACCACAACGTAGAGTAGCCCCCCCTCACCGCAACTAAAGAAAGCCTGTGCACAGCAACAAAGACCCAACACAGCCAATAAAATAAATAAATAAATAAATAAATAAATAATTAAAAATATGTATGTATAATTACTTAGCCTTTTAGAAACCTGGTGAAGTTTTAGACATTGTACTTACTTCAAATAAGTGTTTTGTGGTTGACTGTTATGCAGGTGGTGAGTATTTAAAGTAAAACAGCATTACCGTATTTCTGTGGAGTACAGCCTCCATTTAGATGATGTCACTGAGAAGTTAACACTGGATAAATAACTGGATGTTTGGTTTTATTTTTGTCTGAAAGTAAAATTCTTTAGATCTATTTAAGATGCCTTATTTTGTAAAATCTTCTCTATTACCATAATATCCTCATTAAGTGTTTGGTAACTTTAATTACCCTTTTTTTCTTGTTAAATTCAAAGCCATAGGCCTGTTGAGAAAAAACAACCAAGGAGAAAGTTATAAAGACATAGACAGACTTTTGTATATATATATATAAGAAAAAACCTGTTAAAGAACAAGTAGTTCAAAATAACCATTTGAATCCCTGTCTGGTTCATGCTAGAGGACATAATCAGTGTAAGAAAGATAAAGACCAGGGTGATTTATCACTAAAGGCCATTTACATTACTGTGTGCTTGTGAGTATTGTGCTGGCCTCTTTGTTCTAATTTCAGAAGCCATATCTGAAGAGGCTGTGGCAGTGCAACTCAAAATATGAAAATGAGTTCTTTTTAAAAATGATATTTTTAAGTAATTATTAATTTACTCATGATTGTATCATGAATGAAGATGGAGATGTACTAGAATCAGGAAAATGTGGGGACAGAGAGCAGAGTGCCAGCTGGGAGCCCTGGGTTCTGTTCTGGTTCCATCATTAACTAGTTCAGTGGCTTTGGAAAAATCAAAAATCTGCTCCGCTGAGCCTAATTCTAAAATCAGATGCAGTTGCTGTTTGGTGAGAAGTATGTTTTGTTTTTTTTTTTGGTCCTCAGTCAGTTGAGTCAAAAACTTAGAATGGCAGCCAATCCAACATGTGGTTTATGGGTACTCTTCAAACCAATTGCATTGTGGTCACTCCACTTTTCTGGCCACTTTACCATTTTACTTTGGAGAGAATCTCAAGGGTTATATAGAGCAGATGCCCACGCAAAGCATAGCAACATTACTAATGCATGTTAGAATGGCTCATGAATCTGTCTGTGTTTGTCTTTCTCTTCACACAATAATTGTCCGTAGCTTTTTGAATCATGATAGGAATAATTACTTGAGTAGAGTTTGTGATCACAAAACCATGTCCTAAAATTTAAATTTGGAATTTCTGATTATTTTTACAACTGCAAAGTCTCTCAGTCTACCTTGAAAGGTCATAGTAAAACATCCTTCAAACCCTTAAAACCTAACAGAAGCCTTCCAGCATTGCATGATGCACTGGGGCTCATTTCCTCCATCTTGAAGATCTAGAGTAGTCATTTCTCCATGAATTGATTAAACTTTCTCAGCTCTTTAAATTTTTGCTCATTAATTCAGAAGTTTATATTGTAAATTGAAATCATTATGTTAAAGAATGATGGGACAAATATACAACGCTAAGTAAACACACAGAAATCAGTAATTTAAATTATCAGTGAATATATCAGAGTATATTGTTATAACACCATGCCTGAATCTGTCCCCTGCTCCTACAATTTGAGGAAAGAAGTTAAAAGCATTGGTTTTATATTTTATTATATAGATTTGTGTTATGTGGATTTAATATAATGCTTAAATATATTTATTTTATATGGATAGTAAAAAATAAAAGAGAAGCCACGACCTTTACACCCTTTCCTAGCCTCCCGGACAAAGCAACACATGCAAGTGGCTTTAGGACCTATGACTTCCTAACCTTCAAGGAATAAGACAGTCTATATACATGTTAAAATGGATGTGAACTTTGTTTCCAGCATGGGTGAGGGTCAGTTTACAGCTCCAAATTTTCAGAAATTCTTTTTCCTTCTTTCTTATCCATTGGGAAACAAGTGAAGCAGGGAAGAATTCATACTCTCCTTTTGTTTTTGTTTTTTTCTAGTTCAGCTATTTATGGTGACTTTTGATGGCTTCGGCCTTATGTGGGTGCCTCAGTTCCAAAATTTCACCTTGTACAGGCAGCACCCTTTGTCTTCCATCCTATGTGGAGGTAGCCAGGTAAAACCCAAAGTGTCAGCAAGGAATTGGCAAATTCCCCGATAGCACAGCTTCAGCAATGTCAGGTAGATCAGCTCTTCGTGTTCAGTCTTGTTATTTCTGACTCCCACAGATGATCCTTATTTTCCAGACAGTTCAGGCCCTCCCCTCCTCTTGTTAATGTTACGTTTGTGTTTCTGCATGGGTCTGTGAGGGGAAATGTGTTTATTTAATACTCTTAGGTATTCTGTAGCATGAGTGTTAATTTGGTTGCCTGGTTCATCATATCTTAGTTTTCTACATTTATTTAATATATTTAGAAAAGATATTGATACATAGAGTGAACTGAGGCTTTAAGTGGAAAAGAATTCAACTTCCCAGTTATTTGTTGAGTAACTCTTTCCTTTGGTTTGCAATACTTCTTTTAGTATATACATTTTCACATATAGCGTTTGTTCATTAATCTAATCTGTAGGTTCCTACACTGCTACCACACTAATTTAGTTACTTTAGTTTTATTAGATATTTTAATACCCAATTGTTATACTTTTTACTAGTTGTTCTTCCTGTTCATACTCCTAAATGGCCTTGAGAATAATTTTTTCCAAGTTCAAAAATAAAACTTTTCATTGAGAATTTTTTTGAGGAAACCATTTTTAAAAATTATGTCTTCAAAAAGACCAGTCACTGTAGTTTATAGTTGACATTCTCTGTATGTATCATGTTTTCTTATTATTTTAACCTTTTGTCGTTACCCATTATATATCAAGTAGAACGTTTCAGGTTCTTCCTTCATCATTGATTTGATTTTCTGTAGTATTGCTTCTTCAGTTTATTATCTTCAATGTGGATTTCAGTTTTCCTTTTGGAATTTTAGTTCTCTTATCAATTTTCCTCATTTCACCACATTCCATTTTTTTTCAGTTTTTATATGCTTTCCATAATTAAACATGCTTGCCTTTTCATCTTCTCTTGGCTTTCCCCTTTCATAACAGGCACACATCCTTTCCGACCACTGAGCTTGTCACACCCGCTTCCCTCTGTTTACTGTGGTCTCCTTCGTGAGTCTTCTCTGTCGTGCTCTTCCTCGTTTTTATGGTGTTCCTCTTCTTGTGTTACCTCAGTGTTTCTCATGGGATCTGTATTTTCATTTGTTTAATTGCCTTTTTCCTTTTCCCTTAAGCTTCTAATGAGAAAATTATCGTTGATCTGACCAACCAGGACTTTCCCACAAATGCCTGTGTCCTTTGTCCCTGGTCAGTGCGCTCAGGTGACAGGAGAAACCCCTCCCACTCCTGTCCTGGGGAGCAGACGGTGGCACCTGTGTTCAGTGCTTTTCTGCTGTCCCGACAGGGCTCCTGTAGCCTTGAACATAGTGCTTGGATGAGTTTACCAGGTAGAGTAGGACTAGAGTGCCAAGCACTGCCATGCACATGGCACCAGCGCTCCCTGATCCCCCTGCCTGTTGTTTGGCAAGTACGGGAGAAGTGGGGGGGAGGTTACGGATTATGTTTCTCTCTTCTGCTCCGTCAGCTTCTGGCTTAGAGTTTCTTTTGCCCTCACAGATTCTTTAGTATGAAACTGGAGGAATCTTGGGGAAGTCATTTTTAACAAAATTTCTATCACCTTTAAGGGTTCTGTGCCCTTACTAGGAGTTGAAAGGAGTGAGGGAACATTTCCTTACTCATTTTTTTGGAGAGTTAATAAAAAATTTAAAATGTGTTTAAATAGAAGAATCAGTGGTGGTCTTTCTGCAAGTTCTGAGGCGGTATATGGAGTCATTCATCATATACAGGAGCAAATAGTTGTGGGGGGACCAGGTATACAGTGGCTGTCACAACAGTTCTGTGCCTTACTGTATAATTAATTAAAGAGAATTTTTGAGTAAGTACAGAAAATGAAGCCAGTTATTTTCACTGTATTTGGCTAGGCTAGCAATAAAATGTCAATTAAATATGATTAATTTTTTTTTCTGTAAGCGGCAAAATGTATTGCTGCAGTTTTAATTGCTGTCAGATTGAGGTCTGTCAGTACTAAAAAGAAATTATCAGAGTCACTTCAGTGTCATAAGAAAATCCAAATGTATTTCAATAATGTATGCTTTCCTGATTGCTTTGCTTTTGCTCCCTGTGGCAAGTAAAATCATAATTGTTCTGAACAATTTTCTGATGCAATTGAAACCTAATGCCTTCTTGGAAGTCTTCGCTAATCACCACAGGCAAGAGCACCCAAATGCTTTCCACTCCTGTCTCTGTATAATAGACATTAACGCATTTTGTTGGAAATAATTATAGTCCAGTATTGCTTACATGTCTTTATTTTTAATGTACTGAGGCTAGTGAAAATGTCTTATCCATTGTTCTTTCTCTGTAACTCACTTATGAAAAAAATAAATGTGTTGATCAGATTAGGATTTTTCACTTTAAATAGAAAGGAATTAACCCATAGTCAGCAACTCTCACTGACCCTGAAACGCTATTGGAATCTAGATCTTCTCACCATGTTCACTTTGTGCAGAAATCCTTTGAGGACCTAAAAAGAATGATTTCAGGTGAAAGGCTGATCTGTGGCTTTCTGTATTTTTCGGAGAAGGTACATATTTGGTACTTTAAAAAGTACTTATTGAAGAAATAGAAAGAAGTGAATTTGACACCAATAACAAAGACAACAAAATTAAAAATAAACTGGGACTACACTAAACTAAAAAGTTTCCTGCAATAGGAAACATCAACAAAATGAAAAGGCAACCTACAGAATGGGAGAAAATATTTGTGAATCATTCCTGATAAAGGATGAATATCCAGATATAAAGAATTCATACAATGCAATAGCAAAAAAAAAAAAAAAATCTGATTTGAAAAATGGGCAGAGGATCTGAATAGACATTTTTCCAAAGAAGACATACAGATGGCCAATGGGTACATGAAAAGGTGCTCAACATCACTAATCATCATACAAATGCAAAACAAAACTGCAATGAGACATCACTTCACACCTGTTAGAATGAGTATCATACAAAAGACAGGAGATTACAAGTGCTGGCAAGGAGGTGGAGAAAATGTGTGCTGTTGGTGGGAATGTAAATGATGCAGACACTGTGGAAAACACTATGGAGATTCCTCAAAAAATTAGAACTAGAACTACCATAATATCCGGCAATTCAACTTCTGGTATATATCCAAAGAAAATGAAACCATGATCTTGAATGGATATCTGCACTCCTGTGTTCATTGCAGCATTATTCACAGTAGCCAAGACATGGAAATGAGGTATCTATCCATGGATGAATGGATAAAGAAAACAGGGCGTAAATACATCAATAAATATAACGTACATATACATATAATACACACACAATGAAATAGTATTCAACTGTAAAAAAGAATTCAGTCTTGCCTTTTTTGACAAAATGGTTGCATCCTGAGGGCATTATACCAAGTGAAATAAGTCAGAGAAGGACAAATGCCATAGTATCACATAGGGACTGGGTGGGGAATGGGAGAGGTGATCAAAAGATGCAAACTTCCAGTTATAAGTAATTTCTAGAATGTAATGTACAGCATGGGGACTGCAATTAACAATACTCTATTGCATATTCAAAAGTTGTTAGGAGAGCAGACCTTAAAAAAGAAAAACTCTAACTGTGTGAGGTGATGGATGTTAACTAAACTTATTGTGGTAAACATTTGGCAATAAAAATGTATATCAAATCATTAAGCAAAACTAATGGAAAGTTATAAGTCAATTATATCACAGTAAACAAGGAAAGAAAACAAAACCAACTAAAAGGTATAATGATAAAGAGAGGTGTTTTGGATGGCCTGGGGTATCAAGTGTCAAGTCTAGTAAATAAAAGAAAGAAACAAAAAGAAGGAAAGCTGCATTCTGTGTGTGGAAGTTTAGAGTTTAAGATTTTAGAATCAGGGCACTCACTTCCAGCTATTGGTTATAGAGAAGGTGTTGAAGTTTATTGCAGTTGACTAGGCCAAGAAATTACTCATGGGGAGGCTTAGATGGTTCATTCAGTGGTCATAGGAATGAAATGACAGTAAAGCAGAAGGAAAGGGGCCTGAGAGACAGGTGTCTGACTCTGATCAGTGCCTGCAAGAGTGCTGGGTACATAGTATGCTCAGAAAATGAATGAAAGGATGAAAAATCTTTCGATGAAAAGTAGAGAAGAAAGGGTGGTATGGGGGCCTTATGAAGGTCCCTGCTGTGGCCTTAGGCTCAACTCTGCCAGAATGTCTGGGAAGGTGAGCTTGGAAATTGTGAGGCAGCACATCCAGAACTGCTATTATGCCCCACCCCCTTCTCATTTTCTAAGCTCCTCTCTCAAGGAAACTCTGGAGGTGCCACTGTTAGTTCAGAGCCAGATTTCTCTGGGGTCACAGAGGAAGAGGTACAGATATTTTTTGACTTATGATGGGTTGTCATAAGTTGAAAATATTGTATGTCGAAAATGCCTTTCATATACCTACCCTGCAGAGCATCAGAGCTTAGCCCAGCCTACCTTAAATGTGTTCAGAACACTGAACTACCCTACAGTTGGCAGAATCTTCTAACACAAATCCTATTTTATAATATACTGTTGAATAGCTCATGTAATTTGTTGAATACTGTACTGAAAGTGAAAAACAGAATGGTCGTATGCACACAGAATGGTTTTAAGTGTGTCGATTATTTACCCTTGTGGTTGTGTGACCGAATGGGAGCGGCAGCCGCTGCACAGCACTGTGAGTGTGGTAGCACATATCACTATGCGGGAAAAGATCAGCGTTCACAATTCAAAGAATGTGTAAAGCATATGTATATGTAACAATTTTGTACACTTTGATTCCTTTTTGAATCAAGATGAGGTAGAAATAAATGCAAAAACTTTTACAAAAAGACAGCAACTAAGTAATTTAAAAGTATTCATTTAAACTATGAACAAGGAGCAAGTGAATTTTTCATTGTATTAGAGCCGATCTAGCAAGTGTTCAAAGAGCTTGGTCTTCGTGAGCAGTGAAGTGTCTGCTGACACATTCTGAGATACAGACATAGACATAGAACTGAGAGGCTTCAAGTACTGCTACTCATGTTGTGGAGTAAGAGACCACAGGGGATTGGGCCGTGGGAGTTCCCAGGTGGAGAGTGTGCAGGAAGCAGTTCTGTCCTCTAGGGAGAAAATGTATTCCATGCACCTCTGAATCCCCAGTACCTTATGGGAAATGGGCAATAAGTACTTGTTTTTCTTGAGTGAGGGGAGATTTGAAAGATTTGGCTTGTTGTTCCATCTAAAAAGAAGTTAGTTTAGCTTGCAACTCAATCACCCAAGTCATTTTTCTTGTGAAAACCATCGTACATAGGCATGCAGCAGAAGTGCCTTATGCATACTTCCAATTTTGTCATGTAGACGGTTAAAAAGATGCACACTCAAGAATAGCTATTTAGCATAACACAGGGAGATCAACTCCGTGACTGGTGATGACTTAGAGGGGTGGAATAGGGAGGGTGGGAAGGAGTCACAGGAGGGAGGGGATATGGGGATATGTGTATAAATACAGCTGATTCACATTATTGTACAGCAGAAACTGGCACAACAGTGTAAAGCAATTATACTCCAATAAAGAGATTTTAAAAAAAATAATGACTAATATAATGGATAATTGTACTGTTCCATCAAGGACAGTCTTGAATCTAGCATTTGTTATCATTTTGTTTTGTTTTTTACTTTTGATTGTGCTACTAGATGATGAAAAAACAATGCCTGCTTAGATAATTTGGTACCACTGCTTTGAATTGGTTGCTAAGGCACCCATAATTTGACCCATTATTGCTTTTGTATAATCGTGCAATTATTAACACAGTGAAAAAAGCAATTTCTTAATTTTATTCTGATAGTTTTAACCTCACAGACTCTGAAGGGGTCTTCAGCCCCCAGGAGTTTGTAAACCACACTTTGAGAGGAAAAGGGGTCAATAAAGCCAAGAAGAAGGGTTAATTTCAGCAAAATAAGTTTCCCTTCTACCTAGTGTTAGGGCCTAAGAGCATTGTGCTCTGGATGGTTATAACTTATAGAATCATAGAGCTATGTGGAAAAGGAAAGATTATCTAGACCAATCCCTGCATTTTGCTAGTAAAAAAAGAACTCCAAGGAGGTTCTGTGACTTGCACAAGGTTGCTTATTCTCACAGTAGCAAAACAAGAATGCTGCACTAACTCTGCAATTTCAGTGTTTTGTGGCCATAGGAAAAAAAGCCATTTAATATCTCTGAATCTGTTTCTTCATTGTAAGTCAAAGATAACAATATCTATACTACATAACTTAAATGGCTGTGAAAATTGTATGAGACAGTGTATATATGGGTGCTTTGAAAACTGTATTGAAACTCTGTGACAGATCACGGTCTGCAGAATTCTTATTTTCTGTCAAAGTAGTAAAGCTCAGTATCTTCCAGAAGAGTTAAAGCCAAAGCTTGGCCTGAATCCTTGCATCTAAATTAGGTTCTGTTAGGGAATTCCCTGGCAGTCCAGTGGTTAGGACTCTGCACTTCCACTGCAGGAGGCATGGGTTCGATCCCTGGTTGGGGAACTAAGATCCTGGAAGCTGTGTGGCACAGCCAAAAAATCAATCAATTAGATTCTGTTAGAAGATTCACAAATGAAATAATGAGAGTCTTAGAAAGTCTAATCTAAAAGGTAACTATGTTGAGAAGATCCATTTTTGATGTCTCATTCTGCAAAGACTATGTAATATTTTGTTGGAAAGTCCAAGTGATGAGCTATTCTGGTGAATCAGTTTACCATAATGAAATATTTTCTAGATAATCTTGAAGAGTATGATGCTGGTGAATGTCACTTGTCCTTGGACTTCAGCTAAATTAAATAGACTGCATTAGTAGTGATTCATTGTGACCGTGAACTTCTTCTTAAAATATAAATTATGCTTTTTCTCTTATTCTTATTTTCATATTTCTCCTAAAAGCACAATGTAGAGGTGGGGGAACAAGTTAATTGGGGATTCTGGTTAAGTTTTTTATTTGAAAATTTGCTCTATTAAAGACATGCTAGTAAATTTACCCTTTAAATCTAAACAAGAGATGGTATCACTCATCCCAACTTTTTGCTTCAGTGTTTGAGATTAAAGCATTGGCCATTGTGCTCAATATAAGACTTTTTTCTAGAAATATTCTTTTTTAAAAAAAGAAAAAGAAAAACACGAACAAATATAAAAATGACTGAAATAAAGTACAATACAATGTTAATGTCAGCAGTAATTGTAGAGTGGTGGATTATGAATGATTTTTATTTATTCTTTGTTAATCTACAGTTTCTAAATTTCCATTATACTATACATACCTTTTCTTTTAATCTTTATTGGGGTATAATTGCTTTACAGTATTGTGTTAGTTTCTGCTGTACAACAAAGTGAATCAGCTATATGTATACATATATCCCCACATCCCTTCCCTCTTGAGACTCCCTCCCAACCTCCCTATCCCACCCCTTTAGGTATTCACAAAGCATCAAGCTGATCTCCCTATGCTCTGTAGTAGCTTCCCACTAGCCATCTAGTTTACATTTGGTAGTGTGTATATGTCAATGCTACTCTCTCTCTACATCGCAGCTTCCCCTCCCCCCGGTGTCCTCAAGTCTGTTCTCTACGTCTGCATCTCTGTTCCTGCCCTGCCACTAGGTTCATCAGTACCATTTTTCTCAATTCCATATATACATGTTAGCATATGGTATTTGCTTTTTTCTTTCTGATTTACTTCACTCTGTATGACAGACTGTAGGTCCATCCACCTCATTACAAATAGCTCAGTTTCATTCTTTCTTATGGCTGAGTAATATCCCATTGTATATATGTGCCACATCTTCTTTATCCATTCATCTGTTGATGGACATTTAGGTTGCTTCCATGTCCTGGCTATTGTAAATAATGCTGCAGTGAACATTGTGGTACATGTATCTTTTCGTATTATGGTTTTCTCTGGGTATATGCCCAGCAGTGGGATTGCTGGGTCATATGGTAGCTCTATTTTTAGTTTTTTAAGGAACCTCCATACTGTTTTCCATAATGGCTGTATCAGTTTACATTCCCACCAACAGTGCAGGAGGGGTCCCTTTTCTCCACACCCTCTCCAGCATTTATTGTTTCTAGATTTTTGGATGATGGCCATTCTGAGTGGTGTGAGGTGATACCTCATTGTGGTTTTGATTTGCATTTCTCTAATGATTAGTGATGTTGACCACCTTTTCACGTGTCTGTTGGCCATCTGTATGTCTTCCTTGGAGAAATGTCTATTTAGGTCTTCTGCCCATTTTTGGATTGGGTTGTTTGTTTTTTTGATATTGAGCTGCATGAGCCGCTTGTGTATTTTGGAGATTAATCCTTTGTAAGTTGCTTCATTTACCAATATTTTCTCCCACTCTGGGGGTTATCTTTTTGTCTTGTTTATGGTTTCCTTTGCTGTGCAAAAGCTTTTAAGTTTCATTAGGTCCCATTTGTTTATTTTTGTTTTTATTTCCATTATTCTGGGAGGTTGGTCAAGAAGGATATTGCTATGAGTTATGTCATAGAGTTTTCTGTCTATATTTTCCTCTAAGAGTTTTATAGTGTCTGGTCTTACATTTAGGTCTTTAATCCATTTTGAGTTTATTTTGTGTAGGTGCTGTTAGGTAGTGTTCTAGATTTTATTCTTTTACATGTAACTGTCCAATTTTCCCAGCACCGCTTATTGAAGAGTCTATCTTTTCTCCATTGTATGTTCTTGCCTCCTTTGTCATAAACTAGGTGACCACATGTGTGTGGATTTATCTCTGGGCTTTCTATGCTGTACCATTTATCTATATTTCTGTTTTTGTGCCAGTACCATACTGTCTTGATTACTGTAGCTTTGAAGTATAGTCTGAAATTGGGTAGCCTGATTCCTCCAGCTCCGTTTTTCTTTCTCAAGTTGCTTTGTCTGTTTGGGGTCTTTTGTGTTTCCATACAAATTATAAATTTTTTTTTTTTGTAATTCTGTGAAGAATGCTCTTGGTAGTTTGATAAGGATTACAATGAATCTCTTTATTACTTTGGGTAGTATAGTCATTTTCACAATATTAATTCTTCCAATCCAAGAACATGATATATTTCTCCATCTGTTCATGTCATCTTTTAGAACAGTTGTACATTCACTGCAAAATTTAGGTGAAGGTACAGAGATTTCCCATGCATCCTCTTGTCCACTCATGCATAGCCTCCCCTGTTATCAGCAACCCCCACCAGAGTGGCACGTTGGTTACAACTGGTGAATCTACATTGACACGTCATTGTTACCCAGAGGCCACAGATTACTTAAGGATTTACTCTTGGTGCTGTGCATTCTGTTGGTTTAGACAAATGTATAATGACATGTATCCACCATTGTAACATCATACAGTGTAGTTTCATGACCTAAAAATTTTCTGTGCCCTGCCTCTTCATCCCTTCCCCTTCCCCAAACCACTGGATCCACTGATCTTTTTACTGTCTCCATAATTTGGGCTTGTCCAGAATGTTGTATAGTTGGAATTATACACCATGTAGTCTTTGCACATTGACTTCTTTTACTTAGTAATGTGCATTTAGATTCCTCCATGGCTTTTTGTGGCTAGAAAGCTAACTTCTTTTTTTTATTTTTATTTTTTTATTTTTTGGGGGGTACACCAAGTTCAATCATCTGTTTTTATACACATATCCCCGTATTCTTTCCCTCCCTCGCCTCCCCCCTACCCTCCCTATCCCAGTCCTCTAAAGCATCATCCATCCTCGAGTTGAACTCCCTTTGTTATACAGCAACTCCCACTGGCTTAGATAGCTAACTTCTTTTAGTACTGAATAACATTTCATAGTCTGGATGTTCCACTGTTTGTTTATTCATTCATTCACTGAAGGACATCTTAGATGGTTCCAGGTTGTGGCAATTATGAATAAAGCTGCACTAAACATCTGCTTACAGGTTTTTGTGTAGATATATTTTTGACTCCATTGGGTAAATGGCAAGGAACACAGTTGCTGGACCATGTGATAGGGATATGTTTAGTTTTGTAAGAAACCACCAAACTGTCTTTCAAACTAGCTATCCCACTGTGCACTCCCACCAGCAATGAGTCAGAGTTTCTGTTGCTCCACATCTTCGTCAGCACTTGGTGTTGTCAGTGTTCTGGATTTTGGCCATTTTAGTAAGTACATAGTAGTCTCTCTTTGTTTTAATTTGTGTTTCCCTAATGATATATGATGGTGAGCATCTTTTCATATGCTTATTTGCCATCTCTGTATCTTCTTTGGTGAGGTATCTGTTAAAATCTTTAGCCCATTTTTTAATTGGGTTGTTTTGTACTTGTTGAGTTTTAAGCGTTCTTTGTATATTTTGGATAACAGTCCTTTATCACGTGTCTGTTCTAAATATTTTCTCCCAATCTGTGACTTGCCTTCTTTTCTTGACATTGTCTTTCACAGAACAGAGGTTTTAATTTTTAATCAAGTCCAGCTTATCAAGTATTTCTTTCATGGGTCATGTGGTATGTCCTTTTTAATAAGGAAATAAAAAGTATTATTTTTCTTTAAAGACTAAAACACATGGTTGTAAACAAAGAGGAGGAAAGAAAGGAAGTAATTTTGGCCAAAATATGTTTGCATATTTTAGAAGCTTATGTGAAGAGCTTTATACAGACTGACATTTGTGTCTGGCCTGTTGCACTTATGACTGAGGCCAGAAGAGGTTACTAATATTCACGGGGCAGTGGTAGTGGTAGTGGTGGTGACCATGGTATTGTAAGCATGCCTGACTGCTTGCTGTGTGCCAGTCCAGAGATACGCAATTGACTTATATTGTCTCATTTAATCCTCAAAACAGCCCTCTGGTGAAGATATATTTTGTTTTTGTAGATAAGATGATAAATAATTTTTGAGATCAGAAACTGGTGTCTGAGCTGGAATTCAAACCTTACTGGTTTCAAAGCCCCATGATTTTAACTATCAATCTATGCTACCTTAAAAATAACATTAATAATAATAGCTGCTGTTATTTTTGAGCCCTTCCTATGTGTGGGGCCTGTGCTAGATACTTATGAAAATTACTGCATTTAAACATTACACCCCCCCAAGATATATATTATTTTTGTATTGCCACTCAGGAACTGAGGTTCAGAGAGGGTGGATAAACTACTCTAGGTCACACGGTTACTAAAACTCAGGTCTATCTGACTCCAAACTCTAGGCCCTTAACTAGTAAGCTCTCTTCTTGGGAAGGGAATGGAGCAGATAAATTACAAAAGACTTCTAAGTTTTGCTAAGAGAAAATGGAGAAGAACTCTGCCTTCACTAAAAAGGTAGTTTCAAAAAAGTCCCCCCTGCCCTTTGAAAAGAAATCACGTTATCAAGGAAACATAACTGTGATGGTTTATTCATCTCAGTAGAATCAGGAGTTGTATTGAGTCAGTTGGCTTAAGTAGAACTTTAACGAAGTTCTTTAACAAAGAATTAGAATTCAAAAATAGGCACAGTGCATTCTTGTGAGAAGAATTTGCTGTCTGTTTCTCTCCTAATAGGATTTCCTTACTCTAATAATTCTACCCTGGGCATCAGTTCTTCACCCAGCTCCCCCAGGGCTCTATCAACAGGGCTTCTCTTCCACCTGCATCCATTCACCAGAACCTCATTGTCCCATGGTTAAAACCAAGCTCTGTCACGTGATAGACAAGCTGCTGTGCAAACTGGCCCCATCTACCTTTCCAGCTTCATCTGGCACAGTGTGTACTGACAGGCGGTGTTCTCTTTCTTGCGTCCTTGCCTTGATGCTAGAATGTCATTCACTGAGCCCACCTTTCCTCTCTTTAGTGACTCTTCATCCTTCAAATTCAAGTCTGGTGGCTACCTGACTCTCCCCAAACTCTGTTGGGTTTCCCTGTCATATGTTCCCATGAAACCCCATCTATTTATGCCATTGTACACATGAAGGGTCACCCAAATGTATCAGGAAGGACAGGCCTCACGAAATTAACGTTGGTAACTATTTGAGAAATGGAGACATGGAGAAGCAAAATAGACTAGTAATAAGCCATTTGGAGACACGAGCCCAGGAGCACGCCCCATGGTTTGGGGAACGCCCTTTCATCTCCAGCCGTGAGTCAAGGCCCCCCTCGCATTGGCCCCTCAGGGCTGCAGACTATGGAGTGCAAGAGCTAGGCGTAGGCTGGTGTCACTCACAGCCACATAGAATTGGACAAACTAAACTTTGGGGCTGTTTGTTTATTTATAAAGTAGGATGATATAATGCACCTATTGCACACAGCTGCTAAAATCAGGTATGTGAAAGAACATTGGAAACCTTACAGCACGATTCAAATGAAGCTCATTAGGTATAAAGGACAATATCTGGCTAACAGTGAAAATTCAGGAAATTAATAGATACATTACTTAACACACAGGTTAGGTTATGTGGAATTTAAAGAAAATACTAATTTTGATATTTTTAGAATATTTAAAAATTAAAAATTTCACAACCAATTGATGGGTACTGTAATTGCTTTTATAAAGGGAGTAAAAGGTGTCTCAAATTGAATCCTAAATGGCATGTGGCCCTTTGAATACAGCTGGTTTGCCATGTTCTGATGGACAGCATGAGGCTTTGAAGCACTCTATAGTTATGTAAATATGGATTTTTGTTTCACTTATCTATGTATTGATAAGTTTAATTTTCTCTTCCTAGTGAACTTTACAACCAACTTGGTGAGATCATTAAAGTATCCTCTTAGGATTTTCACTGGTACTGCAGTGATTCTTTAATTTAATATAAGGATAATTCATTCCTTCAGTATTACCTTTTCTTCCAGCTACACACTGTATATCTTTATCTCCAAGTGGTTTGAATTGGTTGTGGGCGTTGTTGCTATCCTTTTCTTCTTAACTTCCAGTTTAATTGCATTATGGTCTAGCAAGGCCTTTATGACTTACACTTTTTGGTGTATTTTGAAGCTTCTTTATAACCTAATACATGACTTAAAAAAAAAAAAAAACTCTTCCAGGGTTATTTGAAAATAATATACAGCCATCCCTCAGGATCCATGGGGGGCTGGTTCCAGGACACTTCCCCGCCCTCTCCCCAGATACTAATATCTGAGGATGCGCGAGTCCCTCATATAAAAAGGTGTAGTACAGTTGGCCCTCCACATCTGCCAGTTTTGCATCCAGCAGATTCAACCAACAGCTGGTTGAATCCACAGATGTGGAACCCATGACTACATAGGGCTGACTGTACTCTCTTTGTTTGGTAACACGTTCTGTGTGTGATAATTATCTGGTCATATTATTTATAGGCTTGCTTATGTTTTGTCTTCATCTATCACAACCTTAGAAATGTTAAATCGTTCTAATGTGATTGTAGACACATCTGTTGCTTCTATTTTTGACAGGTTTTTATTGCTTGTTCATTTTATGCAGCTATAATGGTAAATAACCAGTATATCTTTGTGGTAAATTATAATTTTTCTCAATACAAAATAAACCCTTTTTGTCTCATTCACTACTTTTCATCTTGACTCTGTTTTGTCTGTTATGTGTCCATGCTTGCTTGATTTTTTTTGTTATTTATTTATTATATTTTTGGCTACATTGGGTCTTAGTTGCTGTGCATGGGTTTTCTCTAGTTGTGGCGAGCGGGGGCTACTCTTCATTGAGTGCACGGGCTTCTCATTGTGGTGGTTTCTCTTCTTGCAGAGCCTGGGCTCTAGGTGCGCAGGCTTCAGTAGCTGCAGCATGAGGGCTCAGTAGTTGTGGCGCACAGGCTGTAGAGCACAGGCTCAGTAGTTGTGGTGCATGGGCTTAGTAGCTCCACGCATGTGGGATCTTCCCAGCCCAGGGCTTGAATCCATGTCCCCTGCTTTGGCAGGCAGATTCTTAACCACTGCACCACCATGGAAACCCCGTGCTTGCTTGATTTTTATTAGCATTTTCCTAATGTATCTGTGTTCCAACCAATTATTTTGTACTTTGTTAGTTTTATTTCATACTTGTCTGATGTAAACAGCATACAGCACTATGCAAGTTACTAAGGATACATTAGTGAATAAAAAGGTGATAATCCCTTCTCTTGCAGTGCTTACATCTAGTGGAACAGGGTGACAGGGAGACCTTAAACAAGAAAGAATAAAATAATTACACATTTTGATATGCCTTACGAAGTAAGCAATTGGGGACCTAAATGGAGGTCAGATTAGATAAGGTAAACAGTGATGTGTTGTCTTGCATCACCGTTAGGTACAGGCAGACCTCAGAGATAATGCAGGTTCAATTCCAGACCACTGCAGTAAAGCCAGCCACACAATTTTTTTAATTTCCCAATGCATATAAAAGTTATGTTTATACTATACTGTAGTCTGTTAAGTGTGCATTATGTCTAAAAAACAATGTACATGCCTTAATTAAAAAATGTGTTATTGCTGAAAAATACTGTCATCTGAGAGCCTTCCTCGAGTGTAAAATTGCAGATCACCCTACCAAATATGATAATAATGAAAAAGGAATATTGTGAGAACTACCAAAATGTGACACAGAGACACCAAGTGAGAAAATGCTGTTAGAAAATAGCTCTGACAGAGTCATCCCATGCAGGGTTACCACAAATCTTTAATTTGTAAAAAAAACAAAAAAACCCACAAAGTGTGATGATAAGGGGAAGAGCAATATCATATATTTTAATTATTTGGACTAAATACTGCATTGTGCTGGTCTCCTTGCTCACCACTTTTGGTTTGATTGGTTGGTTGTTTATATAAATGTCTGAGTGTGTGTGTATTCCATTTTTATACCCACATTTTTTTTTAGAATTTTTCATTTGCTGAAGCACATCCTCAAGCAGTTCTTTTAAAGAAGATTTATGAGCAGAAATTTCAGATTATGCTGTGATAATTTGGAACATCTATATATTTCGAAATTATACTACGAGTCATTTTCAGAACAGAATTTCTCATTTTGGTAGTCACTGCCTTATTAAAAGAGCTGCAGAGCAGAATATTTTTAAAATATGGATACATTTTAATTTTGATTGCTATTCAGCAAATAGTTGGAAGAAAGGAGTAGGAAGTTGTTACTGATGAATTGATTAGAGAAAGAGCATTGTTCAAAGGAGTGGGACGATGATTTCATTGTAGAAGAATGATTCCTATTGCTTTGATACAAATTCTCCAATTACACAGACAATAATTTGAAAGTACTCCTGATGATTCCTGAGAACTGGCAACTTCCGAGATTCTATGTCAGTCTGTTGCTTATTTTTTTCACCATTAAATCAAAGCCATGTGTGTATGTGAGCTGTGATTGGATTAGCCCTTCACATGGATTACCTAGTTTTATCTGTCTATCTGACCCATCTGACTTTGTCACTTCTGTCCATCGGGGCCACTTTGACCACATAATCCAGAATGCTCATGCCAGCTGCAAAGTTTACTAGTCTGAATTACCTCGGGTTCCTTTTTAATAGTTTATAGAATCAGTTTTTTTCTCTACATAAAATAATTTTACCAACTGAAATTCTTTTCTAAAATAATTTGAAAATCCAACAGTTGGTGAAGAATTTGTTCGTTTTTGAAATGCAGAATTCCTTCTGATGTAACCATGCTTTTATCCATATTTAGAGGGAACACTGTGTAGAGTGACATTTGAGACACTGCTGATCAGAGTCACTGCGAAGTAACTACATGAGAAAAGTTAGCCTTTGTATATGTATTTTTCATCAATTTGTACAATACAATAATGCCATATTTTCATGTTTGTAAATAATGCCTAAAATTATGAAAGGAATCACTTTCAAATCTAATTTTTATTTGTCACATATACAGTGCATGAATCTTTCTATCTAAAATTATAAAGTTACTTTAGTTATCCAATAGAAAGCAGTTTGTTTAGGAATTTAATCAACTGTAAAGAAATGTCATTGGATAAGAAACAAGGCGACTTTGGTTTCCAGTGTTATGTTTTTAGACAAAAGATTCAGACCTTTTTGTTTTTTTTTTTACCATTAAGGTATATTAAAAGTATGTCATCTAATAAATGTACTTGGTCTTAGATACACATAAAACTTTCCCACAAATGAATATGGTTACTAGTGGCCAGAGGCATATTCAGTCAGCCAGAACATTTTAAATTGATATGCATTTTAATAATATTGATTGAAAAATAACTCTAATGCCAAAAGTGATCCGATATTAATAGTTGATTTAAAGTCCCTCCCATCAGGAAGCACCCGCGAGCCTCCTAGATAGCTTCCTCCACAAAAGGGCAGACGGTAGTACCAAGCAGTATCAGCAGTATTTCGTCTTGTGGAACTGAAAACCAGAGCCACAGAAAGACAGAGAAAATGAAAAAGCAGAGGACTTTGTACCAGATGAAGGGACAGGATAAAACCCCAGAAAAACAGCTAAATGAAGAGGAGATAGGCACCCTTCCAGAAAAAGAATTCAACATAATGATGGTGAAGATGATCCAGGACTTTGAAAAAAGACTGGATGCAAAGATCAAAAAGTTTACCAAAGACCTAGAAGAATTAAAGAGCAAACAAACAGAGATTTGCAACACAATAACTGAAATGAAAAATACACTAGAAGGAACCAACAGCAGATTAATTGAGGCAGAAGGGCAAATAAGTGACCTGGAAGACAGAATGGTGAAAATCACTGATGCGGAAAAGAATAAGGAAAAAAGAATGAAAAGAACTGAAGACAGCCTGAGAGACCTCTGGGACAATGTTAAACGTGCCAACATTTGCATTATAGGGGTCCCAGAAGGAGACGGGAGAGAGAAAGGACCGGAGAAAATACTGGAAGAGATTATAGTTGAAATTTCCCTAACATGGGAAAGGCAATAGCTACCCAAGTCCAGGAAGCGCAGAGAGTCCCAGGCAGGATAAACCCAAGGAGAAACACACCAAGACATATAGTAGTCAAATTGACAAAAATTAAAGACAGAGAAATGTTATTAAAAACAACAAGGGAAAAATGACAGATAACATAGAAGGGAACTCCCACAAGAGTAACAGCTGATTTCTCAGCAGAAACTCTGCAAGCCATAAGGGAGTGGCATGATATATTTAAAGTGATGAAAGGGAATAACCTACAACCAAGAATACTCTACCCAGCAAGGATCTCATTCAGATTCGATGGAGAAATCAAAAGCTTTACAGACAAGCAACAGCTAAGAGAATTCAGCACCACCAAACCAGCCCTACAACAAATGCTAAAGGAACTTCTCTAAGCAGGAAACAGAAGAGAAGAAAAGGACCTACAGAAACAAACACAAAACAATTAAGAAAATGGTAATAGGGACATACATATTGATAACTACCTTGAATGTAAATGGACTAAATGCAGCAACCAAAAGACACAGACTGGCTGAATGGATACAAAAACAAGACCCATATATATGCTGTCTCCAAGAGACCTACTTCAGACCTAGGCACACATACAGACGGAAAGTGAGGGGATGGAAAAAGATATTCCATGCAAATGGAAACCAAAAGGAAGCTGCAGTAGCAATACTCATATCAGATAAAATAGACTTTAAAATAAAAAATGTTACAAGAGACAAGAAAGGAAAAAAAAAATAAGAGGGACAGGAAAGGACATTACATAAAGATTAAGGGATCCATCCAAGAAGAGGAGATAACAATTATAAATATATATGCACCCAATAGAGGAGCACCTCAATACATAAAGCAAATGCTAACAACTATGAAAGAGGAAATGCAAGGCAGAAATAGAGCCACAGATGTAGAGAACAAACACATGGACACCAAGTGGGGAAAGTGGGGAGGGTTGGGGGGGATGAATTGGGAGATTGGGATACCAAATTGTACACTCTAAATATATGCTGTTTATTGTCTGTTAACTGTATCTCAATAAAAGTTCTAAAAAAAAATAGTTGATTTAACTTATTTTGTATAATATAGCAGTTTTTCTGTTTAAAGCAATAAATTATTTATGCATATAGTAATTGGAATTTTTCTTATTTTTTAAATTTCTTAATACTCCATTATCTGGCTACATCAGATTTCCATGAGCATTTATTGACTTAAACAGTGTTCAAAAACAGTAGTTGCCTTTTTAAAGAAATTTAAGAATGCCTTTAAGGAATTGCAGTTAGGAAGACATGTTTACTGAATATGAGAATTTTAACAAGTCTACTTCAGATCTCAGAAAGAAGTAATACCTGTGGCTAGCTAGAAGGATTTGGCATGTAGCATTGTTAATTATTTTTAAATCCCTTCTATATGCTTCCATTGTACGTTATTTTTGAGTTTCTAGTAGTACCTTTCTTCCTGCCTGCTGGAAAGGAACTGCCTATAATTCATATGAATGGATACAGTTTAAACAGGATGGAATTTGTTTCCAAGAATCTCTTTTAATCAAGTATTCTGAATTCTTAAACACCTCTAATGGGAAATAAGTAGAATTTTAGTAGACTTTGGTGAGGGAAAAATTTTTATTGAGGCTACCCACACAAAGATTAAATCATGGAGGAATCAATCTTTTTATTTTATCTGAGGTACTGGTCTCATCTACTCAGAGATCCATTTGAACTGCAAGACTTAGAAAACCCAACATTCATAATTTAGAGATGGGCCCATCAGTGTGTTAGTAGCAGTGCACTTCTGATCCAGGGTGATCATTCCGTCATAAACCTACCGTTCTTAAGAAGTGAATGCAGTTTCTATAGACATTCTGAATTACTCCATGGACTTTTATTCCATTTGATATCACATTGCATTATTGAATTCATGTACTTCCAAGAAGTATAAATTATTATAAAATAACAAATCTTACATCTTAAAATTTCCAAAATTCCTTTCACATCACTTAGCTAACTAATTTGTTTCTTACGATAATACTACAACATGGAGAACAGGCATTGGGGTCTCATTTTGCAGATGAATAAGCCGAGACTCAGCATTACTAATCAGTTATCAGCAAAGGAGACTCTATTCCACCCTTCTCTACTGTATATAAGATGTGCTTCTCTGAAAGTGATTGTAAAAAATCTGTGACATGAAATTTGAATGAAGTCAGAAGGGGCAATTTGATAGAAGTTGCTAAGTGTACCTAAGCCTGTTTTTAGCTGGTTTATGATTCCAGTAGAAGAAGGAGCCATAATGTAGTTTAGAAAGATTTCAGCAAGCATTTTGGTCAGTGTATGTTACTAGATCTGTTCACCTTCAGAGAGGTGTTAACAGGGATCATCAAGATGGATTGAAATGCTGTAGAATGATTTCATTTCATAAAGAAGCATCTTTTCATAAACCACATCTATCAGTCTAAGCTCAGAGTTTCTTTTATTACATTTCATATCATTATATCAAACCACTTATAAAAGGAGAATTTTTATTTTGCATTTCGTTGTGTCTCTCTCACCATATTAAGAGTAAAATAGATATGTGTGTATATATACATATACAATATATATAAAATATTACATGTGAATATTGAATATCACCATCTCCAAAATACAGTTCACAACTTTCCCATCTCACCATCTCCCGTGTTACTACCATCTGTCACTTGGATGACTGAAATTGCCTCTCCAGAATGATCTTATCCCCTTCTTCCTCTTCACTGTTAATATTTTTGTTCTGTCCTTTTTTTCTGTTTCTTGTACATGTTCCTTTCATTCCTGCCTCAGGGTGTTTTTCCTTATTATTCTCTATGTTATTCCCTTGAATGCCGTTTTCTGCCTATCTTATCATGTCCAGCTGCTTCATGCCTGTCCCATCATTGCTCTGATAACAATGTCACAGTCTCAGAGAGGGCGGTCCTGGCAATAACATCTGAAACAGAATTCCTCTCAACCCCATCACCTTCATAGAACTAAAGGTGCTTTATTGTAACAGTTACTTTATTGTCTGACTCACCCTCTGTGAAGCCATCTTCATTTGTCTGCCTTCTTCCCTAGTGCCCTCTTGATAGGTTGCAAAGATCTGCATATTAATGGAATTAGCTGCTTCTTAATCCTTGATAAAATTTACCTATAAAACAATCTAGGTGTTGTTCTTTTATTGAAAAGTTTTTGTTTTATTTTAAAACAGCAACTCCCATTTTTTTATGGTTATGCATTTTTAAACTCCTTCTTACAGCAACGTGGGTCAATTCTATTTCCCTGATAAAAATCAGTCATTTAATACAGATTTTTCACTTCTGTGTCACAAAATTTTTCCTAATGTTCTCTAATAAATTTTAATATTCTTCACTTACTTTGTTACATATACTTTCTTGTTCCTAATTTTAGATATTTGTTTTCTCTGAGTATCTGCATGTGTAATCATACACGTTTGGGTTCTGGAATCAAGAGGACATGAGTTCAAAACCTGATGCAGGCACTTAGTAATTGGGTGAACTTAAGCAAGTTAATTAAAGTCTCTGAGACTCAGTTTCCTCATCTGTAAAATGGGTTTTATTAGAGTATTTATCATAAAGGTTCATTGTGAGGATTAATTGATGTAGTACAAATTGAAATGTTCAGCTCAGTGCCTGGCACATAGTAAATTCTGCGTAAGAATTGGCTTTCATATTGTCATTACTACTACTAGTAGAAGCAGTATTGCTAATTATTTTTTTTATAATTAGACTATGTGGTTGTTCGTTATTATTGTGCACATCTCAAAAAAAACAGTGTTGAATCTTTAGTATGTATATTGGTTATCAACCTTTAATTCATTAACTTCTACTTTTGACTTTATTTTTTCTTATTTCTTGAATTGCATTTCCTTTGTTTTAAAAAAAATACTATTTTAGCTTAAAGTTTCATTCTGAGAAAGAAAGTTTCATTTCCAAGAGTTCAAGAGACAGTGTAAAATAGTGGTTAAACTGAAAGTTTTGACATAACACTTCTTGAATTTCAGTGCTGGTTTCATCACTGATTAGCTGGACAAGTCATTCATCTTTTTTAAGCTTCATCTGTGATATGCAGACAATAGTAATAAATACTTCAAGGGGTGTTTGGCAACATTAACTTAACAAAAACATGTAGAATGCCCAAAGCAGTATCTGTAGTATTTAGTTAATCTTAACTATTATTTTTGGTTATTACTTATATTTTTATTATTAATTACTATTTCTATTGCATTCTGGTTGGATCATGTAGCCTGTGTATTTCTTTTTGTGTTTATTTTATATATTGAATCATATATAATATATATGATCACCTTTTGTGAATATTTGATAGACAATTGAATAAATACTATATTTTCTATAAGGTTGACATTTTATAATGATTAAAACAGCCACAAAGTTTTATAGTATTCATATTCTCTATAGCTTTCTCTGGTTTGGACCCTTTGATACTGGGTCCTACAGCCTGCTCCGCCATCTACTGGCCTGACCTCTCCAGGCCTTCCGCAATCTCTTTTTATCATGCTCTTCATTCGCTGTTCACCTAGAAGTGCATTTGGGGGGCAGTTTTGATGTATGTACATGTTTTCATGTTGCGGTATTGGCATTCCAAGATGTTTGCTTTAAGGAAGATTAAGCATATGCCTAGGATGTGCTAACAGCTATACTTTGTAGGTGAAACTTCTCTTTATAGTTGGTGTTTTTGGTGGCCACACATAGAACAGAAAGGGGAGAAATTCCTTCACTAATTCCCAGGAAGTGCGTGTCAGTTCTAAAGTTTTCTCCATGAACACTTAATGAGTTTTCATTCTATATCAGTCATTAGAGTAAATGATTCTTAATTATTATCTCATTTGTCTCTTCTTCATCTGCATTTTACAGATATTAAAGCTGAGGCTTAATGAGAATAAATAACTTACCCAAAAGTAAAACGTTGTATGTATCAGGTAGGAATTAGAAACCAGGTCTGTTTGATTCTAACCTCATGCCCCTCCCCTGTGTACCACACGGCCCTTAGAGAAAGGTTTTGACCAAAAGGGTCAGATTTGAGATAATACTACCCTGCTCTCTTTCCTTATTAGAGAGCTCTGTTCCTGTTGCTGCCACTCCTCCCTTGCCCAGCCTGGGAAGCAAGGGCTTCAGTATCTACCACACATGTTTTGTTTGGTTCCTATTTATTCTTGCACCAAATATTTCTTGGATAGCTTCTGAGTGCCAGGGATTCTCAGGGTTAAACATCATTCTGTAATCATAGACATCTTTTGTTTTCTTTTAAAGTAATATCTCTAAAATATAAATCTGATCATGTTTCATACTTTTAAAAATCTTCCAATAGCTTTCAAAGTTTCCAAGGCATCCAACAGCGGTTTCAACTCTGGCTGCATATTAAATCAGCTGTGAAGTTTAAAAAACAAAACAAAGAAACAGGCCCTACTCCAGACATTGATATTACGTGCTTTTGGCAGTCAGACTGCTGGGCCTCTGTGAACAGAGCAGCAATATAGATACTTAAAAGGAAAGGAAAAACTTGGGTATGTTAAGCCATTATACACCAACAATAATACACATGTAAATAAAATAAATCTTCCATGCTAAAAAAGAACCTTATTTTTTCACTTTGAAAAATTAAACAAACTGTTAGACAAAATCTAGAGCACTCTGCAGTAAACTCTCTTCTTGATGCTCCCTGAATTGATGCCGAGTGCATGAATAGGCATTTTTAAAAAGCTCCAGATAATGCAAAAGCACAGTCTAGGTTGAGAACCTCTGGCTTAGATGATAAGTTCAATATGCGTAACATGCAGAGCCCTCTGTGATCACATTAATTCTTACCTCTCCAGCATTCTCTTTCGCAGCCCAACCCCTTCCTTTCTCCCCGGGTTCTAGAGAGGGCAGGGAAATCTGTAGATTCCTATAAGTCAAGCTGTTTTTGCATGTAATGTGTTGTGTGCATCAAATAACCCTCCCCCAGTTACTCCTCTACACACATACAATCTTGTATCCCCTGTTATCTGGATCACTTCCCTAATTCTTCCTGGTTCAGCCCAGTTATCTGCTTAGCTTGGGGTCCATGTTCTTCCACATCCCCATTTCTCCTCAAGGGTAGTTAGTCAGTCTATTGGTCTTATTTACATCCTGGGAGCCAAGCACAGGTATATGACCATATTTTTTACTTTGCAAAATTAAACAAACAAGCTGTTAAAAGGCACAGTATAGAGCTCTGTGCAGTAAACTCTTCTCTCAGTGCTCCCTTGTTTCTCCAAAAGAACTGCTATATAATTTCTTTTCGAAAGTGGAAAAAGTATAGATGTTGAAGGCAATGAGAAAGAAAGGAAGATAAGAATCCACCTCTAAAGTTCTTGCCTCCTGTCTTTGAATTCAAAAGACAGACAAAGCTATTGAGCAAACTCTCCAGAGAATGCATCTACGACTGGATAAACATCTAGGCTACATACGGAGTAGGTGTTCACATTTGCCCTGGTCATCCTGAGATCCCCACCAGCCATGCCCGGATGAACCACAGCATGGCCCCCAGTGTGGAAGAGCAGGGACTGACAACTGAAGAGCAGCCCTGTGCTTCATGCAGCCCCTATCCTTGTTTGGGGTCTGCTCCCCTGCTACTGGGATGTGACTTCGCCTTGGCTGCATCTCCTGCTTGGCCCAGCCCAGTGCCTTAGGCAGAGGAGGTCCTCAGAAAAGTCACTCACCCATTCAGCTTTTATATTCTGAATGGCAACTCTGTACTAGAGACCAGCTTACATGATAGGAATACTGCAGTGAGTGTGCAGTACAGCTCATATCACTTCATAAAGCGATGTGTCCAAACTGTAGAGTTAAATGGATGTCGCTTTAATTTGACTTCCTTTAATTTTGGAATGACCTTTTTTTTTTTTTTTTTTTTGACATTAACAGAGAGGCTCAGGAGAGTTTTAGGAGAAAACAGATCATTACATGCCACTCAGACTGTTTACAAACATGAATGTTACAGAAGCAGCAAAACTATAATTACACTCTGAGTGAATCCATGATATGCTGGTTTTCATCAGGTAATTGCGTTATTAAAAGTTCTTTTTTGCAGCAGAGAGGTGTAGTTTCTAAAATGTGTCCTGAATTTGTAATGAATATCTGGTTAGCATATGCTTTCTGATTATAAATTATTGAAACTAGTTCTTCCTTTTAAATTAACTACTGCAATACCATTGTTTTGGATTAGGTTCAAAACTGTAAGTTTCTTTTGAGGGAGATTTCATCAGTTAATTTAGCATTTTTTGGCAAATGCCTATGAATTATGTTTAAAGAAGACTTCTGTAGTAATCATAGTACATCTCCTACACATATTTTCATATTTGTAGACTTAGCACCATGAGTTGGATTCCTTAACATTCAGACAGAGCCTTATCTCATTTTTGATTATCATAGAATTTACAGTGGAGATGACTTAAAATACTTATGTACCTAACAGCCAATCCTTCTTTTTACAAATGAAGAGACAAAACTCAAGGGAGAGTGAGGACTTTTTCAGAGCAAGTAGCAAAGCCAGAACTAGGACTAGAGGCTTTTGACATCCACTGCTCTTTTGCCCTATTTAAAAACAAAAAGAAAAAAAGACAAGAAAGGACCATAAGTCTATTAAAAGAAGCAACTTGTGAAATTACAGTCATGCTGTAGACTATTCATTTTAAATTCAATTTAATTTTGTAGATTTAGATACAGATGTTACACCATAGCATAAAAAGTTACGTTCAGGAGAGATGTTTATGTATGGAGGCAAAATTGCCTTTTGTGAGCCCTGAAGAAGGCAAAGGAGATGGAAGGTCTTGCCTGTTATCAATTTTGTTCCTTTAAAAGCTGAAGGGTCATGGCTAAAGGATGGGGTTCAGCTTGTCTAGGTGTGTACATGGACCCAGTCACCCAGCCCAGTTCCTTCGCAAAGGCTCTCCCCCCATCATGGCCCCATCATGAGCAGCTCCCCATCTCCTGAGTTGATCCGTCACAGCATTCCATTTGTTTTCTTCCTGGTGTTCATCGCTCTGTGTGCGTGTATAGTTTATTTTTTTCTCCTTTATTAGACTGTAAACGCCTATGAGGCACATTCTACATCTTTTTGGTTCACTACTACATAGAGGCCCTGAATGTTATTCAGTGAATGACTCCTTGAGTGACTGACTGTGTGATAAGTATGAACAAGGTGTAGTTTAACGATAGCTTTAGTTTTTTGCTGTATTGACATGACTGCAAAAGATCTAGGAGCCCTTAAACCACATCATACGTCTCTGAAATTGTGAAACAAGCCTTGAAAAGGGCCTGCAAACTGGATAGAGAGTAGTTTTAGCCATTGTCAGTGATTTTTAGGGCTTCAGAAGGTCAGAAATTCAAAATCTGGGAAAGGGATTTCTATATTAAATGACAAGCACTAAATTAATATTGATTCATATTGTTTTATACTAAATGAATGTCTTAACACTGTTCTGTGGCAACAGAATTTAACAGATCCTAAGCCAGTGCAAAGAATTAAGAGTTGCCTTGAAATATGTATTTCATGGTAAAATGCCAATCACAACATAAGAGATGCATATACCACTTAATGTAGGCACTTTTGGGGAGCACTAGTCCATATGGAAGTTATCAAACCACAGTATTCAAGGGATAGCTGAGTTGAAATCCTCATTTTTTGACAAAGAAGCTGTAATCCAGAGAGATTAGGTAGTTATCCACTTTAAGTCCTTTTTTTGGAATGTGATGATATAAATCAAGGTCACACCACCAGATACTGGAGATTAGGATATAAAATAACACAGGCTTCAGAGCTATAGAGACCTGGAGGGAATCAGAGCTATATCATGGCCCAGGTCAGCTTCACTTTCTTGATCTATAAAATAGCAATGATAATACTACTGCCTTACCCGCTGTGCTTTAAATAAGGATTCATATGTCAGGTCTCTAGCCTGAGGACAGATTTCCTCTGCCTTCTCCTAAATGTTACCTTTCCTTATAACATGTCCAGTAATAGCAATCCCACAGTGCTGCTGCCAAGACAATCTGTTTATTGACCAGTTAAAGCCATTAAGAATCTAAATTATCATGACTCAGCAAAATGTGAGACAGAATACCATTACAGCTTCAATGACAAAATGTCTCAGGCAGTGCTTCCCAAATTAGAAAAAGAAATAGGAAAAGTGTGAAATAGAGGGAGGAAGAGGAGAGAAAGAAGGAAGAGAAAGAAAAGAAAAAGGAAATGCACAGTGAAGTTTTCAAATGTTAAGGTCATGCCCATTAGCACAAGGGCTCTATTAATCTCTCGTAGCATGGATACTCCTTATGAAGCAGCCACGGATTTAAGGCTTAGGATGGAATGTGGAACATTTAAGAAAAGATGGTGTTTTAAAGTACATTCTGAGGATCGGAAAAGATGGCGGCGAAGTAGAGGGACATGGAATGCATCCCTCTCCACAGATGCATTGGGAAGGCACCAAAAGACACAATAAATCCCACAGACAACCAACTGAACACCAGCAGATGACCTCGAACACCAGAAAGGACCGCAAGGATCCTGACATAACCAGTAGGGAGGAATCTACGACGGCTCAAAGAGGGTGAAATGGCTGAGCTGTGGCAGACGGGAGGGAGTGAGAAACACACAGAGGGTCCGCACCACAGCTCAGCATTCCCGGACTGAGACGTCGATTCACAGCTGAACAAAGGGTGCGGGAGCGGGAGCATGGGAACCAGAGAGCTGGTTCAGGGTGAGAAAAATTGTTGCCAGTAAGGTGACAGACTGAGAGGACAGGAGGGAAGAGGTCCACAGCGAGGAGTGCCTGCCCCTGAGAGCTGCCCGGCCATGATGGCAGCTGGATGCTGCAGGCTCATGAGCGGGGGAAAGGAGCTGCGGGCATAGCCTCTCTCTCTCTTTCGGCGCCTGCAGTGAGCAGTGGAGGAACCCCTGTGGGCCACGTAAGGCACTCAGGGATAACAGGGACCCTCAGGCCCTCGGGGGGGGGGCTAGCTTAAAACCCCTTGGAATGCTGGCAGCAGGGAGGCTGCTGAGAACAAAGAAGCCCAGAGAGAGGCCCAACTCTGAAACTTTCTGTTTACACCTGAGCCACCTCTGCAACAGGCACCTCCAAGCCCGACTGAAATGACAGAGCGCCACTGCTCACTCATTCCCAGGGGAAGGAGCCACTATTGTACCCTCTCCCTCCCCACACACCAATGCTTACAGAAGAACAATAAATGAAGCTCTGCTGGTCACAGAATAATACAAAAAACCCAAGGTGAGTAGAAGGACACTTACAGCTGAGACTCTAAGGAAACATAAATATTAGTATCAATTCTATGGAACTGGTCCATTCTGGGATCAGTTTCAGTTCCAATTTTTTTTTTAATTAATTACAATCTTAGTCCTAAGGGGCCCACAAGTTTTATAACATATTTTTTATTCTATTTTTTTACTCTACTTTTATTTTTAGCCTTTTTATATACTTCTATTTCTAGCTAAATGTTTGGTAGTATGGACTATATATCTCTCCTACCTTCCTTTCATCTCTATCCTTTATACATTTCTATTCCCTTCTTTTTATTTACATATTTCCAGGCACACTACAATCTTCTGTTCCCCGTCTTCCATCCATTTTTAGTTTATTTTAACATGTAAGCAACACTATCGATCTGCTCAGACTCCTTGCTCTCTTCTCCAGATGACACACTGCCTTGGTATTTAATATTAGGTTTTTGTCTTTATCTTAGTTCTTAGTACAGTTGTCTAATTTCATTCTGAGAATCTCCATTCTGTCTGGTGGTACTCTAGCTCTTTTTTATATTTATCCTTGCTTTCAATATCTCCCTGAATTTGTGTTTGTAAGTGTAAGGTGTTATTTGTTTGTTTGTTTGTTTTTGCTTTAGTTTCTGTTTTGTTCTGTTTTGGTTTTCAATTTCTGTCGGGTTTCTCTTTGAATATCTGATAGCATACAGGGTTTCTCCTGTCAGGTCTTTCCAGAGCCTTATGTCCTAAAGGATTCCGTAATTGTGTGTCTTATACATATATGTGTTTCCTGGACTTAGTATTTGTTTAACCCAACACTCGGACATGAGTCTGGGGCTTGGACAGTCTTCTATAAACCCCTCTATCAATTGGACAAGCAACCCCAGAAGTTTAGACTACCATGAGGAAACAAAGAAACACCATGCAGGCAAAGGAGCAGGAAAAAAACCCACAAGACCAAATAAATGAAGAGGAAATAGGAAAAATGCCTGAAAAAGAATTCAGAGTAATGATAGTAAAAATGATACAAAATCTCGATAACAAAATAGAGGAAGTACAAGAAACAGTTCATGAGAAGTCAGAAGAACTAAAGAACAAACAAACAGCAATGGATAACAAAATAACTGAAATTAAAAATACTATAGATAGTATAACCAGCAGAATGACTGAGGCAGAAGGACAAATAAGTGAGTTGAAAGATAGAATGGGGGAAATAACTGCCACAGAGCAGGAAAAAGAAAAAAAGAATAAAAAGAATGGAAGACAGTCTCAGAGACCTCAGTGGTAACATGAAGCATACCAACATTCGAATCATAGGCACCCCAGAAGAAGAAAAATAAAAGAAAGGGTCTGAGAAAATATTTGAAGAGGTTATAGTGGAAAACTTCCCCAACATGGGAAAGGAAATAATTCACCAAGTCCAAGAAGCACAGAGAGTCCCATACAGAATAAACCGAAGGAGAAATACTCCAAGGCACATATGAATCAAACTAACAACAATTAAACACAAAGAAAAAATATTAAAAGCAGCAAGAGAAAAGCAACAAATAACATATAAGGGAAAACCCATAAGGATAACAGTTGATCTTTCTACAGAAACTCTTCAGGCCAGAAGGGAATGGCAGGATATACTGAAAGTCCTGAAAGAGAGACACCTACAGCCAAGAATACTCTACCCAGCAAGAATCTCATTCAGATTTGAGGGAGAAATCAAAAGCTTTCCAGACAAGCAAAAGTGAAGAGAATTCAGCACGACCAAACCAGCCTTACAACAAGTGCTAAAGGAACTTCTCTAAGTAGGAAACACAAGAGAAGGAAAACACCTACAAATACAAACCCAAAACAATTCAGAAAATGGTCATTGGAACACACATGTCAATAATCACCTTAAATGTAAATGGATTAAATGCTCCAACCAAAAGACACAGACTGGCTGAATGGATCCAAAAACAAGACCCTTCTATATGCTGCCTACAAGAAACCCACTTCAGACCAAGGGATACATATAGACTGAAAGTGAAGGGATGGAAAAAGATATTCCATGCAAATGGAAGTGAAAAGAAAGCTGGAGTAGCAATACTCATATCAGACAAATTAGACTTTAAAGTAAAGACTATTATAAGAGACAAGGAAGGACACTACATTATGATTAAGGGATCCATCCAAGAAGAACATATCACAATGGTAAATATCTATGCCCCCAACATAGGAGCACCTCAATATATAAGGCGGATGCTAACAGCTATAAAAGGGGACATCGACAGTAACACAATTATAGTGGGAGACTTGAACACCCCACTTACATCAATGGACAGATCTTCCAAACAGAAAATAAAGACACACAAGCTTTGAATGACACATTAGACCATCTCGACTTCATTGATATTTATAGGACATTCCATCCAAAAACGACAGAATACACTTTCTTCTCAAGTGCACACAGAACATTTTCCAGGATAGATCACATCTTGGGTCACAAATCAAACCTCGGCAAATTCAAGAAAATTGAAATCATATCAAGCATCTTCTCAGACCACAACACCACGAGGCTAGATATCAATTACAGGGGAAAAACTGCAAAAAATACAATCACATGGAGGCTAAACAATTCACTATTAAACAACCAAGAAATTAAAGAAATCAAAAAGGAAATCAAAAAATATCTAGAAACAAACGACAATGAAACCACAACAACCCAAAACCCATGGGATGCAGCAAGAGCAGTTCTAAGAGGGAAGTTTATAGCAATACAGTCCTACCTTAAGAAACAAGAAAAATATCGAATAAACAACCTAACCTTACACCTCAAACAATTAGAAAAAGAACACAGAAACCCCAAAGTGAGCAGAAGGAAAGAAATCATAAAGATCAGAGCAGAAATAAATGAAAAAGAAAGGAAGGAAACCATAGCAAAAATAAAAAAAAGTAAAAGCTGGTTCTTTGAGAAGATTAACAAAATTGATACACCATTAGCCAGACTCATCAAGAAAAAAAGGGAGAAGATACAGATCAACAGAATTAGAAATGAAAAAGGAGAAGTAACAACAGACACCACAGAAATACAAAAGATCATGAGAGACTACTACAAGCAACTATATGCCAATAAATTGGAAAACCTGGATGAAATGGATAAATTCTTAGATAAATACAATATTCCCAGACTGAACCAGGAAGAAGTAGAAACTATGAACAGACCAATCACAAGTATAGAAATTGAGGCAGTGATTAAAAATCTCCCAACAAACAAAACCTCAGGGCCAGGTGGATTCACGGGCGAATTCTATCAAACGTTTAGAGAAGAGCTAACACCTATCTTTCTCAATCTCTTCCAAAATATAGCAAAAGGAGGAACACTCCCAAACTCATTCTGTGAGGCCACCATCACCCTGATACCAAAACCAGGCAAAGATGTCACAAAAAAAGAAAATTACAGGCCAATATCACTGATGAATATAGATGCAAAAATCCTCAACAAAATACTAGCTAACAGACTCCAAGAGCACATTAAAAAAATCATACACCATGATCAAGTGGGGTTTATCCCTGGGATGCAAGGATTCTTCGATATATGCACTTCCATCAATGTGATACATCATATCAACAAATTGGAGGATAAAAACCATATGATCATCTCAATAGATGCAGAAAAAGCTTTTGACAAAATTCAACATCCATTTATGATAAAAGCTCTCCAGAAAATGGGCATAGAAGGAAATTATCTCAACATAATAAAGCCATATATGAGAAACCCGAAGCCAACATCGTTCTAAATGGGGAAAAAGTGAAAGAATTCCCTCTAAGAACAGGAACAAGACAAGGGTGTCCACTCTCACCATTATTATTCAACATAGTTTTGGAAGGTTTAGCCACAGCAATCAGAGAAGAAAAAGAAATAAAAGGAATACAAATTGGAAAGGAAGAAGTAAAATTGTCACTCTTTGCAGATGACATGATATTACACATAGAAAACCCTAAAGACTCTACCGGAAAACTGCTAGCACTAATTGATGAGTTTAGTAAAGTAGCAGGATACAAAATTAATGCACAGAAATCTCTTGCATTCCTATACACTAACAACGGAAGAGCAGAAAGAGAAATTAAGGAACTCTCCCATTCACCACTGCAACAAAAAGAATACAATACCTAGGAATAAACCTGCCTAAGGAGGCAAAAGATCTGTATGTAGAAAACTTTAAGACATTGGTGAAAGAAATCAAAGATGACACAAACAGATGGAGGGACATACCATGTTCCTGGATTGGAAGAATCAACATAGTGAAAATGACTGTACTACCCAAAGCAATTTACAGATTCAGTGCA
The DNA here is from genome assembly GCF_030028045.1 of Hippopotamus amphibius kiboko. Classification (NCBI taxonomy): domain Eukaryota; kingdom Metazoa; phylum Chordata; class Mammalia; order Artiodactyla; family Hippopotamidae; genus Hippopotamus; species Hippopotamus amphibius. The sequence goes on from NC_080191.1 coordinate 66,419,182, forward strand.
ATCCTGATCAAATTACCAATGGCATTTTTCACAGAACTAGAGCAAGAAATCTAACGATTTGTATGGAAACGCAAAAGACCGCAAATAGTCAAAGCAATCTTGAGAAGGAAGAATGGAGTTGGTGGAATCAGGCTTCCTGACTTCAAACTATACTACAAGGCCATAGTGATCAAGACAGTATGGTACTGGCACAAAAATAGAAAGGAAGATCAATGGAATAGAATAGAGAACTCAGAGGTAAGCCCAAACACATATGGGCACCTTATCTTTGACAAAGGAGGCACGAATATACAATGGAAAAAAGACAGCCTCTTCAATAAGTGGTGCTGGGAAAATTGGACAGCTACATGTAAAAGAATGAAATTAGAACACTTCCTAACACCATACACAAAAATAAACTCAAAATGGATTAAAGACCTAAATGGAAGCCCAGACACCATAAAACTCTTAGAGGAAAACATAGGCAGAACACTCTGTGACATCCATCAAAGCAAGATCCTTTTTGACCCACCTCCTAGAATCATAGAAATAAAATCAAGAATAAACAAATGAGACCTCATGAAACTTAAAAGCTTTTGCACAGCAAAAGAAACCATAAACAAGACAAGAAGGCAACCCTCAGAATGGGAAAAAATAGTTGTCAACGAAATAACAGCCAAAGGATTAACCTCCAAAATATACAAACAACTTATGCAGCTTAATACCAAAAAAGCAAATAACCCAATCCACAAATGGGTGGAAGACCTAAATAGACATTTCTCCAAAGAAGACATACAGATGGCCAAAAAACGCATGAAAAGATGTTCAACATAACTAATTATCAGAGAAATGCAAATCAAAGCCACAATGAGTTATCACCTCACACCAATCAGAATGGCCATCATCACAAAATCTGGAAACAACAAATGTTGGAGAGGGTGTGGAGAAAAGGGAACTCTCCTGCACTGTTGGTGGGAATGTAAGTTGCTACAGCCACTATGGAAAACAGTTTGGAGGTTCCTTAAAAAACTAAAAATAGAACTACCATATGACCCAGTAATCCCACTCCTGGGCATATACCCAGAGAAAACCATAATCCCAAAAGAAACATGTACCATAATGTTTATTGCAGCACTATTTACAATAGCCAGGACATGGAAGCAACCTAAATGCCCATCAACAAATGAATGGATAAAGAAGATGTGGCATATATACAGAATGGAATATTACTCAGCTATAAAATGGAATGAGATGGAGCTATATGTAATGAGGTGGATAGACCTAGAGTCTGTCATACAGAGTGAAGTAAGTCAGAAAGAGAAAGACAAATATTGTATGCTGACTCACATATGTGGAATCTAAAAATGGTACTGATGAACTCAGTGACAAGACAAGAATAAGGATGCAGATACAGAGAATGGACTGGAGATCTCGAGGTTTGGGGGGGCGGGGGTTGAAGGGGAAGCTGAGACGAAATGAGAGAGTAGCATAGACATATGTATACTAACAACTGTAAAATAGTTAGCCAGTGGTAAGTTGAACAAAGGGAGTTCAACTCAATGATGGATGATGCTTTGGAAGACTGGGACGGGAGGTATGGGGTGGAGGCGAGGGAGGGAGGGGATTCGGGGATATGTGTATAAATACAGATGGTTGACCTTGGTGTACCTCAAAAACTGGTACAAGAGTGTAAAGCAATTATATTCCAATAAAAAAAAATAAAGTGTATTCTGATGGAAGTCCTAAAGTACCCACTTGGAATTTAACTGCTTATTTATTCATGTATTCATTATATATTCATATATATATGAATAAATAAGTAGCTAATTTTATATATGTTATTAATTTTTGTCTGAAGCAAATAAAATGTAATCACATGTAACTGTTACTAGCTACAAACAGGATATATATATATATATATATATATATATATCTTTCCTTCTAAGTCTCATGTTGCTTCCAAGTTGTGTTGATAAGAGGCCATTAACAGATGACATTGCTCAGATTTCCATGGCCAAATATTTCAGAAGATAATCTTTTGACAGATGAAATGCCAGTATTCAAAAGGAAGAGAAATTATGCGATTTTTCCCTGAGTGTCATCTAGTTGATGGCTGACAAGGGAAGATTTCCTCACACACTTAGACTTGCCAACCTTTTTAATTCACATACATACTCAAGTAGATGGCTCATAGTTCAAACATGAATAACCATCTTAAATATTGATTAACAGAAATGTCAAATCTAGCCATTTGAAAATTGAGTGTTTTGAAAATATCGGTTGCTGTGACTGAGGGAAGCATTGACTCAGTCTGTCCCCCTGGTGGTTTTGATTTGGAGAGGCGAAAATGCCATGCTCCAGAAACCAAGTAGTCAGCCCCTTTTACTTGGAAAACGCACTGGGTAAGGGGCACTGGAAAAGGCACTGGAAAATGTGAGACTGATTCTCCCTCCTCTCAAAAATCTCTTATTTTTATTGAAACACCATTTAAAAAAAATGATTCAAGTGAGAATCAAAAGATTTGTTTGGAAAGATAATTTATGGTGTGACTTTTTTGAAAACTATATTACTGCTTTCACCGTGAAATAGAGGTGATGAAGTCATAATATGTTGAAACTGAAGGAAGTAAGTGGAAAGAGAGCATTTAATGATGCTCAGTCTTTAATAATTAAAATTTAATATAGCAAATTATCAATAAAATGCATCAAATAATTAATTCTTTTGCTGTGACCAATTCTGAAAGACTGCTTTGCACCAGGCCCTGAGTGGTTATCAGAGGCAGCACTGTTGTGTCACTCAGTGGAGAGAGCTGATCCCCAAGGGCTTCTTCCTGTGTTTTGTCATTTATACTTCTCTCTCCTTCTCTCTCTCCCCACCCCATCCCTCTTCCCCCTGCCTCCTCCTCTCCCCCACATATACATACTTCTAGAATAAGTAAATAACCCCCTGATTTGAAAGCCTGACTACCTGTAGGTGACACATAAAAATGAATTAATTAGCAAATTAAGTACCATTGATTGTCACTATTCCAAATTTGAAGTATTAAACAATGAATAATCATCATAGAACTTTTCCTCATGAATGCTGTAAATGATTTGAAATCTGTTTTTTAGCTAAGATGCACAAATAATAGATAGAAGATGAGCATATAAGTCTTCAGAAAAGGTAAGCATGATAATACATTGTAAAAAGACATAGTGAAATCTTTAGATGGCAATCTTTTAAAAAGTTAGTTTCATTCAATTAGTTGTTGACTAGTAGCTACCCAAGTCATATATAGCCACTTTATAGTAGATGTTTTAATTTCAAATGACCTACAGATATTTGATCAGACGTTTGTTGTTTTATTTGTTTTATTTCATTTTTTATTGAAGTATAGTTGATTTACAGTGTTTTAATTTCTGCTGTACAGCAAAGTGATTCAGTTATATATATATATATATTCTTTTTCATGTTCTTTTTTGTTATGGTTTATCACAGGCTATTCAATATAGTTCCCTGTGCTGTACAGTAGGACCTTGTTGTTTATCCATCTATATATGAGTTTGCATCTGCTAATCCCAAACTCCCAATCCATCCCTCCCCCACCCCCCTCCCCCCTTGGCAACCACAAATCTGTTCTCTATATCTGTGAGCCTGTTTCTGTTTCATAGATGTGTTCACTTGAGTCATATTTTAGACTCCACATATGTGATGTCATATGGTATTTTTCTTTTTCTGACTTAATTTCACTTAGTATGATAATCTCTAGGTCCATCCTTATTGCTGTAAATGGCATTAGTTCATTCTTTTTTATCATTGAATAATATTCCATTGTATGTACATACCACATCTTCTTTATCCATTCATCTGTCAGTGGACATTCAGGTTGTTTCCATGTCTTGGCTATTGTAAATAGTGCTGCTGTGAACATAGGGGCGCATGTAATTTTTTGAATTATAGTTTTTTCTGGATATACTCCCAGGAGTGGGATTGCTGGATCATATAGCCTCTATTTTTACTTTTTGAGGAACCTCCATACTGTTTCCCATAGTGGCTCTACCAATTTACATTCCCACCAACATGCAGGAGGGTTCCCTTTTCTCTACACTTTCTTGAGCATTTGTTATTTGTAGACTTTTTAATGATGGCCAGTCTGACTGGTGTGAGTTGATACCTCATTGTAGTTTTGATTTGCATTTCTCTAATAATTAGTGATGTTGAGCATCTTTTTAAGTGCCTCCTGGCCATCTGCATGTCTCTTTTGGGGAAATGTCTATTTAGGTCTTCTGCTCATTTTTTGATTGGGTTCTTTGTTTTTGTGTTATTGAGTTGTATGAGCTATTTCTATATTTTGGAAGTTAAGCCCCTATCAGCCACATCATTTGCAAATATTTTCTCCCAGTCCATAGGTTGTCTTTTTATTTTGTTTTCATTTTGTTTGTAATCAAATGAACCATTAAATTTTATTTACTGGCATAGGGATACATATAGTATTACATTAAACCATATAAAATGTCTGTTTTTATAGGTCACAACTGTCAAATGTAAAAAATTTGATATGGCTTATCCTAGTACAACAAGGATCTAGGCCTGGGTCTGAACTTCCTAAAGGTTAGGTTACACTTCAGGTTTTTGCGTAAGAATGTGTATGACGTGGCAACATATAGGCATTTTAGGTGGAAAATATTTGAAATCTCATGAGGATTCCACAGTCAGTGACCTAAATATCTGTTCTACAAATGTCAACATTTAAAAACAATCAGAATCCAAATTTCTTCAGTGATACTGAGAAAGAATTTTTCAGGATACCAGATATTTCTTTGGCATGACAAGGCTATAATGTCTCTTTAAACATGAATAACCTGGGAAAACAAATTAACCAAAACAAATAAACACACACAAACAACATTTTATTTCTTTTGAATTCAAAATCAAATAATATTTCCTCCTATTAAATAAATATATTAAACAAAATGTTATGCTGTTTTATATTTATAGGCTATAAACTTTTTAAAGTTTCAATATCAACTGCTTGTTTTTGTGTCTGTAAAACTGAGTCAAACATTTAGAATTAGAAAATGATGACATGAAAAGTACACATTGGGATTGTCTTGTATTATATAGGGAAAACACCATGCGCATCAATGACACTTAAAATACCAAATCATAAATCTTAAATTCATCCAAACTAGAAATTAATCGTGTTTTATTCCCACTTTTAAATTGAGCTTTTAGGTATTCTCTGAAACTGTGCCAGAGGCTGAATTTAGAACACATAGGCCATGTAAACTTACATCTTTGATTTCACAGCCCCCATATAGTAAACAGCATCCTTGTCTCATGTAAAGTTTGAGAAGTCCCACTCTACATGCTACAGCTGCCCCATTTCTGGTTGAAGAGAGAAGAATGCCCCCTGCCAGTGACCTTTGTAGCCAGCTGCATTGTAGACTTGTGCTGCTGCTTCAGAAGTTGTCTTGGATTCGATCTGTACAAGGAGGGCATCCCATGTTAGGAACAATCTGTGAAAGTTCATGAGAGCGAGGGCCACAGGGTCTTGTTTTAAGGAATGCCCTTCCCTGAGTAGTTGTGGCTTCACATTCGATCCCCCAAATCCATATATGGTCCCTGAAGTGTCTAGAGCAAACCCAGAGCTAAGAGAACAGATACTGTTTGATATACTTCAGCTATCCCAGAGAAAGCTATTCTGGTGGGGCAGCCGTGCTTTAGAATGACATAGATTTTATTATCAGTGAAAAACAGAAAAGCTACTGAGAAGCAGAACAAAGAGCAGACATAAATATTGTGAGATTAAGTAGAGGTCTTTCTGCTTGTCAGAGAACTACATTTTTCCATTGCAACATTTAACATGATTGGAATGATAAATTATTTAGGTAATCACTCATTTAATGTCTGTGTCTCTACTGTGCTAGAGTATTATGACTATCATGGCAAGAACTGTGTTATGTTTCTCTTAGTATTATTGTGAATATTTTAAAAATTATTTACATAATTTTATACTTATGCCATTTTTCATGAGGAATGTGTTTTAATAATTATAACTTTGGGGGAAAAATAGGGGAAACATTCCACCTTTCCCAAAGACTTATGTTAAACATAAAAGTATGAACAAAAAGAAAAAAATGTCATTTTTCTTTTTGCTTACTCTGAAAGAATTTGCAAAAAACTTAACAAAGTGTTCTTGACCTTCTTCTGGGTGACACTACTTATGACACCACCCATCCTCCCTCTGCACACTTCAGAAACAGGCTGGCTTTGGGGGGATGTTAATGTCTTTTTGAAACACAAGGAAAATGCTTGAAAGCTTACAAATGGATTTTTCTTAAAGGAAAGAAAAAAAATTCCAGGAAAATAGAAATTTTCCTTTCTGAATCGTTCACCTTAGTGAAGTGGTCTTTTAGCTCTGCACTAGAAAATACTAGCTTCTACACTTAGAAAATCAAATTGATTTTATATGAAGTTTTCCATGGAAATTAAACGCAGCCCATGGAAATGATTTCTCAATTTTTGGAATGAATATATTTACTAATATCAGACAAGTATGATCCCATATTTTCAACATTTGAAAATAACTAGATTTTTTTCTCCTATGATCCCATTACTATCTGTTAAAGCCTGTTGGACATTTATTGTCATTTATTAATGTCAACAGTATGTTCTACAGAACACTGATTCTCCATGAATAAATAAAAAAGTGTTTTATATTCAAAATGCTGTATTAAACTGATTAATTTGCTGAAACTTTCTGAAAAATTTCAGTATGAATTAGGAGAGGAGAGTCGTGGTATGTACTGTTTTACAATTCTCTAATCATAGAACTCTTTCTTCTGAAAGAAACTCCTAGGTCTAGTGTTTAGCCAAAAACACTCTAGACAAAAGTGCACGGATTTTAAAAATTTATTTTATTGTCTAAAATCATGGCAGATGGAAATTAAAATTTTTCTTTCTAACAACTCCTGTCTGACTCATTAGATATGTTGAATGATAGCTTAGATCAAATTTGTAGAAACACATAGCTAATTTGATATCTCCACATTGGGAGCTTTTTGCTGCTGCTTTTCCACCTTGGTTTTAATAGGAAAAGCAAGTAAATCTATTTGAGTGTAGTCTTGATTTGCTGTTTCTGTCTCTCCATTCCTAACACTTCTGTTAATTATAAATATTTACCTTTTGGACTGCTTATACCATGTTTTCTTCTAACTGAAAGATTTTGAGCTGGAGAAAGATATCTAAGTGATGGTATGAAAGGGTTTTAAACAGCAAGGGGCACCTAATTAAACAGTACTATATGAGGTCATTAGAGTCTGAAATATGAGATGAAAATTTTGCAAAATTTATTTGTGTTCTTGTGACTGAGCAATATACTAGGCCAATATCCCCGATGAACACTGATGCAGAAATTCTCAACAAAATATTAGCAAACTGAATCCAACAATATATTAAAAGGTTCATACAGCATGATCAAGTGGAATTTACTCTAGGGATGCAAGGATGGTTCAACATCTGCAAAGCAATCATCTTGATCCATCAAATTAACAAAACGAAGAATAAAAATCATCTCAACAGATGCGGAAAAAGGCATATGACGAAATTCAGCATCCATTTATCATGACAGCTGTCAGCAAACTGGGTATAAAGGGAATGTACCTAAACAAAATAAAGACCATATATGAAAAACCAACAGCTAACATCATACTCAATGGTGAAAAGCTGAAAGCTTTTCCTCTAAGATCAGAAACAAGACAAGGGTGCCCAGTCTCATCACTTTTATTCAATATAGTTTTGGAAGTCTTAGCTACAGTAATTATGTTAAAAAAAAAAAAAGAATTAAATGGCATCCAAATCAGAAAGGAAGAAGTAAAACTGTCACTATTTGTAGGTGACATGGTACTAAATATAGAAAACCCTAAAGACTCCACCAAAATTATTAGAACTAGTAAATGAATTTAGGAAAGTCACAGGATACAAAATCAATATACAGAAATCATGTTGTTTCTAGACACTGATAATGAACTATCAGAATGAGAAATTAAGAAAATCTCATTTATAATGGCATCAAAAAATAAAATACCTAGAAATAAATTTAACCAAGGAGGTGAAAGAACTGTATATGACACTAATGAAAGAAATTGATAAGACACTAATGAAAGAAAGTGAAGACACAAGTAGATGGAAAGATATTCCATATTCTTGGGTTAGAAGAATTAATATTGTTAAAATGTTGCCCATACTACCAAAACAATCTACAAATTTAGCACAATCCCTATCAAAATTCCAGTGGCATATTTCACCGAACTAGAACGAATAAACCTAAAATTCATATGGAACCACAGAAGACCCCGAATAGCTGAAACAATCTTAAGATAAAACAGTGAAACTGGAGGTATAATACTCCATGTTTTTCAAACTGTAATACAAAGCTACAGTAATAAAAACAGCATTGTACTGGTGCAAAAAAGACACACAGATCAATGGAACAGAATAGAGAGCCCAGAAATCAACCCACACATGTATGGACAATTAATTTACAACAAAAGAGCAAAGAACATACAGTGGAGAAAGGACAGTCTCATCAGTAAATGATATTGGGAAAACTGGACCGCCACATGCAAAAGAATGAAACTAGACCAGTATCTTACACTATACACAAAAATTAAAATGGATTAAAGACTTGAATGTAAGACCAAAAACCATAAAATTTCTAGAGGAAAACATAGGCAGTAACTCATTTACATTGGTCTTAGTGATGTTTTTGTGAATCCAGCTCCAAAAGTAAGGGAAACAAAAACAAAAACAAACAAAGGAGATTCCATTAAAATAAAAAGCTTCTGTGCAGTGGAGGAAAGCATAGTTAAAATTAAATGGTCATCAACTGAATCAGAAAAATATTTTCAAATTATACATTCATTAAGGGATTAATACCCAAAATTTATAGTTTATACAACACAACAACAAAAACAATATAATTAAAAATGGACAAAGGATCTGAATAGACTTTTTTTTTCGAAGAAGATATATTCATGGCCAACAGATACATGAAAAGATGCCCAACATCACCAGTTATTAGGGAAATGCAAATCAAAATTACAGTGAGATCCTGTCACATTTGTTAGAATGACCATTATCAAAAAGAGGAGAAATTACAAATGTTGGAGAGGATGTGGAGAAAAAGGAACCCTTGTACATTTTGGAAGGACTGTAAATCAGTACAACCATTATGGAAAACAGTATGGAGATTCCTCAAAAAATTAAGAATGATCCAGTTATTCTACTTCTGGGTGTTTATCCAAAGAACACAAAACACCAGTTCAAAGAGATACACACATGCCAATGTTGATTGTGGTGTTATTCATGAGAGCCACGATATGGAAGCTACCTAAGTGTTCATTGATGGATAATGATGGCTACAGATGAGTACAGTGACCTCTACTCAGCTGAAAAGAATGAAACCCTGCCATTTTCCACAACGTGGATGGACCTTGAAGGTATTATATTAAGTAAAATGTCAGATGGAGAAAGACAAATACTGTTTGATTTCACTCATGTGGAATCTAAAAAAAACAAAACAAAACAAAAACAAACATAGATACAGAGATGAAATTAGTGATTATCAGAGGGGAAGCCAGCTAGAAGTGGGCAAAATGGGTGAAGGGGGTCAGCTGTATGGTGATGGATGGTGACAAAAAAAAGCAAACCAAAAAACAAGCTCATAGATACAACAGGCCAGGGGGGTGGGGGTGGGTGAAATTGGTTAAGATAGTCAAAAGGTACAGACTTATAGTTATAAAATACGTAAGTCTTAAGGGTGTAATGCACTGCATGGTAACTATGGCTAATAATACTATATTGCATATTTGAAAATTGCAAAGACAGTAATCCTTAAAAGTCCTCATCACGAGGAAAAAAAATTTGTAACTATATATGGTGATGGATGTTAGACTTATTATGGTGACCATTTCCCGTATATACAGATATTGAATCATTATGTTGTACACCTGAAACTAATATAATGTTATATGTTCTACCTCAGTAAAAATAAGTGTGATAGATGAGAGGGAAATCTTACGAAATTTATTTTACATTCTTGTGACTTCTTTTGAATACCTTCATGTAACTTTCCTCGACTTTAAGACAGACTGGTGTTTTCCAGTTCAGTTCAATTCTGATGCCAGCCACCTGGACTTAGTGCAGACCCCACGGGTTAAAGATGAGGTCCCCAACAAGACTGCCCTCACTTCCGATGCCAGCCACTGGTTCAGGGGTCTGCACTTCTGATCAACTGGCTCTCAAGTTTGATAATTAACTAGCATGATTCACAGAATTCAGGAAAGTATAATACTTATTTTATTATAAAAGATACAAATCTGGATCAGCCAAATGAAGACACACAGTGTGAGGTCTAGAAGGGTCCTAAGCATAGAACTTACGTGCCCTCCCCTCCTGGAATCAGGGTGCAGCACGCTCCTGGTATATCAGTGCGTTCATCAACTAGGAAGTTCCACTCAGCATCATTTTTCAGAGTTTTTATTGGAGTTTCTTACCTGAACGTGATTGATCAGAATGATTGGCCACATGAATAAACTCAGTCTCCAGCCCCCACATCCCCAGAGCTCAGGCTGGGTCAAAGCCTCGAAGGCTCAGTCCTCTGATTACAGGGTTGGTGTTGCAGGTGACCAGCCCCTATGCTGATTCCTCTCATTAGCATAATTTCAAGTAGGCACCAAGGGCCCACTGTGAATAACAAAAGCATTCCTTTCACTCAGGAAATTCCAAGGACAAAGATCAGACAAATGCTTCATTATACAATATGTGCTTATTGCATTTTTTCCCTTCACTTTTATGAAAAATAGTATACCCTTAAACCAGAGTTCTTTTTTCATGGAATTCTGTGCAGGTTTTTCCTTGTTTCACGACTATGTATATAAATCATTATTGCTGCCAAGAAATTATATACATACTCATGAATCATTAAAATAAGTAATTATGTCCATATTAATTATATGCAGTTGTATACACACATATAAATATATGTATGTGTGTATGTGTATACACACACAATTTTTCTAAAGTAAGTTGTGTGTGTGGTTTGGGTACTGTTTCTCTGAGTTTTATTAAAACACAAAGTATCTTTGTAAACACACTGCTACTAAACTTTCTAATATACTTGCCAAGAATAACTATTTTGTAATTTTCTGTGGCTAATGCCCAGGAACATATTAGTGAGGCTAAAATAAGTAACTGTTGTTTGATGGTGCATCACATCATCTAAAATCACTGCAAAAATTAACTATTCTGCATAAGAAAATTTTCCACATGAATGATACTTTTTAAAGTTTATTTTAACATTTTAATGGAATGCTGTAGTAAATTCAGTTGATTAAACTGAATGAATCAAGTATCATTTATACAGTTTTCAGAACCATCATCTGCTTTTGAATTGTGCTGTGTTAGTTATATCCTTGGAGACACATTGAAGCACAGAGCTCCTGTTCCATTCTAAAAACCCAGTCTGAGTTTTACAGTTTTTCCTGTGCTGTCAGTTCTTACTTCTTTTCCTTTCCTCTGACAGCACTTCCTCCTCTGTCCTTGTCACCATCAGAATGAGCCCCTGACTTGAGTCCACCAGGAACAGTCTCTGATGGCCATTTCACTGACTCAGGGTCTGCAAATTCCAAAATACTTGATGTCTGGAAGCTAAACATCCAGAGAAGTGGGCTTTACTCCCCCAAAGTGGAGCATTTTACCAAAAAACTGCTGTAGTTCTTTACATTATGAATTAGAGTACAAAAAAGTTTTTGAATAAAATATTCATTTTTTTTCCTTGCCAAAGGCACTTTCTTGAAGTATTTGGAGGGTTTTTGTTGTATTAGTGACTATGTCATCTTAAAGCCTTTAATGTCATTTTTATATCAGATCCAGATATTACATTTTGGGGCTAAATTGCAGTAAAGAACATATCACTTTTCGGATGTTAGCAGGATAGTTTAGTTTCTAAAAAAGGTAAAATTTGTAATTTCAGACTAAAATTAAGAAACAAATACAATTACATTTAAAATGTGGTCAGTGTTTATTTTAAACATTTCTTTGAAATTAACCAATGACAGTCAACTTACTTGGAAACATTATTTTTTTCTGAAAATAATTGTTTATAAAGCATATAATCAAGTCCATACAGTGCAAGTTAACAAAACTAACTGATCTGTCTTATAAATGCAAGTACTCCTCAGAATACTTGATTTCTGTTTTGCAACACGTATCTGAAAAAGATAAGCACTTTTATAAACTGTGTATTAATATATGTATACTGAGTTGTTCTACTTTTTTATTTTCAGTGCATTTAAATTAACTTAATTCTCTGTAACATTTAATTTTCCTTGTAAGCCATCGCTAGTTTAAAACAGAGGCATTTACCATTGTCCACTGAGATTATGTGCCAAGCACATTCTTCATGTTGACTGTAACTCATCCAGGGGCAAGGCCAATACAGTAACCCTCTTACAATATACATCCCATTGTATTGTGGTTACTCACAGATGTAATTCCACCTTGAACTGTGATGCCTAAAGGATATGAAGCCATACTTCTAGTCATTATTGTGTAATTTCCACCTCAACATGAGGTTGGCAGTAACTACTGAGGAGATGTGCTTTGAAGGAGAGAATGGAAGGCTAGGTCCTTTGGTTCTAGACTCCTTTCTTTACACTTGTCATCAGGTAGAGACCTTCACCAGCACTAACATCCTGAAGCTTTCTCTAGAACTGCTTAGCATTTTTGTAACAGATAAATATCCCCAGCAACTTCTCAGCACGAAGGTAATGAAAATATTCAAACCAGATTAACTGTCTCAGAGTTTGAAGTGTAGTTCCTTCTCTTAAACCTTCTGCATTACATGTGGATCTTTTCTTTGAAAAAAATTCTCTAGAGGATCTCCACACTTAACTATAACAAGTTATAACAAATTATAGTTGTGTGGAGAAGTACTTCATATAGTAGTAAAAAAAAACACACTAAAAGTTGATATATATTTTAATAAAAAAACAACTAGAAGGTAACAAAACTTTTAAAATATTGTTAAACAATATCACATGGTTGTAGCATGATTGCTCTCTCTTTATTCAGAGATTATTTTTATTATGACATTTCTTTGTTCTTAAGAGTAACTTATCAAATTCATAATACCAAACACTTAAAAAGGGTAAATTTTACTGTGTGTCAGTTGTGTCTCAAAAAATCTGATTTTTTTAAAAAAGAGAGAGATGTTGGTCAATTGATTTTTAAAAAAGAACAAAAGGATAAGAAATGCAGTACTCACTTTGCTATAGACCCAGTCTCTCTGTCAATAGTAACATAAAATGTTTGTGAGAACACATACAGTTTTTTCTCGTTTCCAAACTTTCCTGTGTTGTTGTGCAGTTTCACTTAGCCTTTGAAAGCAAGTTCTGATATACTGATTTCATTGAATCAGTGGTAATACATATTAAAAATAGGAAGAAAAAGAGACAAATGTGTTGGCTTTTAACTTCTATCAATACAACTCCATTCAGTTGTGCTTTGGGAGATAATAAGTAGATTTATATGAAGCCAGTCAAATTTAGCTTTCCGCTTCCAAGCTAAAGTATTGGAAAGGATGTGGTCACTTATGAGTCCACCTCCCTGTTGTCACTAATCTTGGGCTTTGGATCCAGTGCTCTTCAGAATATATCTACATTTCTTGCTTACTTTGGCAAATTTATCAAAGCTTAGCTAAGCAGCCTCTAGGAGATGCTTTTTTAGTCTGGGTGGTCATTGATTCTGCTGCAGCAAATCTGGTTTCTGCCTTCTGCCTGGTTGGGCAGGTTTTGATGCTGTCTTGGGTAATCTTTATCTAGAGTCCTAAAAGAACTCTAAAGAAAGAAGGTTTCTTGTTGATTTTATCCCCACTGGCTTTTTGGACATGCATTTGCTATAAATAATGGCCATCTGGATCTCTGTTTCTAATATGTATCAGACATTTCACCAGCTCTGATTTCTTCTGCTCATGCTCTGTCTGAACTGCGTGGTGGGGGTGGCTTAACTTAGTGAAGCTATGCATTCTCTCCCAAGAATTCAACTTTCGTGATTTCTTTTGTTCTCTGTGCCTTCCTTCAGGCAAATAAGTGTTAGACATTTAAGTGACCTCATGGAACCACACACAGTCTTTAAGATTTTCTTAACCTACAGACCTGATTTGGCCTTTGAGTGCATGTACCAGTCAGATGAGTCTGGTTCCACTGCCGTAGAGAAGGCTGAGGGGTGGGGTCTCTGCCGAGTGAGCTGTTGCAGAGACTGCTGATCTCCCCCCTGACCCCACTCCCTATTTAAGCTCCCTGCCTCTCCCTTGCCTCAGTGCATACTGATGGACAGAGACTGAGGGCCCTGCGGTAGTAGCCAAGCAGGTGTTTGGCCTATGCTGACAATAACTTTCAAGTCATCTCTCCAAAAGAATCCTGCCATCCCATCCAGGAGGAGGTCAGCCTGCAGGCTCATCATTCACAACTAACTCATTTCCTGCCCTTCAGTGTGTTCTCACACCATGTCACTCAGCTCTCTTTAGAGTTCCTCTGTAGCCCTTACAGCACACATGCACTCTGCATTGCCATTATTTTCTACTTCTTTGTCTCCCTACGTGCATAAGATGGGTTCTCCTGTAGGTAAGGATCCTGTCCTATTCATCTCTTTGTTCCCAGCACTTACCGTGGGGTCTGGCACTTGAAGGTACCCAATCAGTGCTTGTAATAGGACTGAAGGGAGAGAGGAGGAGTGCAAGACAGAAGCATAACGTTGTAAAGTGCCAAGTATTCGCAGCTAAATTCATCCTTAATGAATTCAGTTGCTTTTATTCCAGTCTGTGAGCATTGTTCTTTCACTTAGTAAGACTCTTATAATAATAACAGTCATCTGGTTTATACTGCTTTGTCAAGGACTGTTGTGATGGAAGTCCAGACAAATAAATGATCTGTTTGCTTCTCAAAATGCTTGAAAGGCATTTCCAGCCTGAGGCTGAGTTTAATATCATGGTATAAAATAGTGAAAAAGTTTCTCTGAGTGGGGTTGATGGCCCCATAATTAAGAGCACAGATCCTAAGAAGGCAGTGGGGATGCAGGGTAAAGCTATTTAAAGTTGACTCGGGATTTTATAGAACAAAGAAATGCTTTGTCCCTATATCGGGAACTCACTGTTTATTTAAAGAGATTTGAGAATTAAAATGGATGTGGGATCTATCTTATTATTATGTTCAACAATCTGCTATTCTGATGACCAAGAAAGGGATGAATAGGAGTCAAACCACAGGAGATTTCCCCAGAGAAATGTGCAAATATAAAATTTAAAGCACCTTGGGTTTAATCTATGATGTTATTGAGTTAGTCACCACAAGGGCATACTGCTTATAAGGTCATTTTTACCAACCTGCCAGTACACTGGACTTGAACAAGCTGACCCATCTCACACTAGTCAAATAACTAGACCTTTTTCTATGTCCTGTAAGATGCCATGTTAACCCACACATACACCTCCTTCAGGGCCTTCTAATGTCAGAAAGGCTTTAAAATAATTGTCTCACATTTAGGTTCCTCATTACCACCCTTCTATGCAAAAAGGAATTATCTGCTAGATGGCTACTGTCTGCGAAGGATTTTCTTGGTAGAAGAAAGAAGATAAGGGTGTATCCTTAGGTTCTTACACATCTCTACAGGAGCAGTTCACAGTGAACTTGAAATGCCCCAACAGTTGACCGTAGTGCAGTATTTGAATAGTACCTGCAGCTTTCCTCTAGGTGCAAAGCACCTTATGGATAGGAATGACAGCTTTTTTTAATTTGGGTAAAAACATAAGGATGATTATGATAAAAGATAATAGATAATACTTATTTGAAAATTTGTGATCCTGTGCTTTGTTTTTAATATTCAGCCTCAGTAAACAGATTTGAGAAAAGTAGGTAAAATTGGTTAATGAGAAAACCATCATTTTTAAATAAGGCCAATTATGACAGATTTTTTAAAAATCTGTTATGTATATTCCTTTCATTGATATTTTTATGTATAAATCTTTCAGACTTGTTAAACTGCTTCCCACTGGAAACATGGCAAAATATCAATATCCCAAATGCTAGTAGTTTTAACAGTTTAGAACTTTTCATCTAAGTTTCCACAAATTAGACATAGGCCCCTTAGAACCAGTCTCCAGGATTCAACATTTTAGGCAGATAACTATACCATTATCAGTATAAAGCAAAATGGATTAATATCCATTGAATCCTTTTTGTTCTTTTTGACCTGACACTCTGATCAAAAGGTGATTCACCAGTCTATACCCCTTACTCCCTTTGAGCCTTGGCTCACAGTCCATCTCTAGGAAATCTTCCCTAATTAACTACACTCTGCTCTGATCAACCTTTTTTGCCTTATACTCCCTGAGGATGGGTCTGGCATCCAGGTTGCCAGGGTTCTGTTGCTACCATAAGTTCATTGATTGAGTGTGTGTATATGTATGATTTATATTTTATATGGATGATGTATAATATGCATGTGGTTCTCCTACTCTGCTCACAGACACTGTTGCTAGCGTGGTCATGTGCAGTATTGCACTGGGCTCTTTCAGTGCCTTCTCCTGTGTGTCAGAAGCTGCAGGCTGATTAGTAAACAGCTGCTAAAGAGTTAACTTTCATCCCCCTCAGCTCCTTGACTGAAATCTACTGCCTTCTAGTAGATAAAAAAGGCTTAGTTATTAAAACTTAGGGGTAAGTTTTTCACTTAATTATCATGGTGACAACTGACCTTTTC
Organism: Hippopotamus amphibius kiboko; assembly: GCF_030028045.1. NCBI lineage: Eukaryota > Metazoa > Chordata > Mammalia > Artiodactyla > Hippopotamidae > Hippopotamus > Hippopotamus amphibius. Next base: position 66,435,961 of record NC_080191.1, read on the forward strand.
CTTTAAAGTATTGTGTTAAATTCATTCTTTTAGAAACTACTTATTTTAATTGTATCTTACTTATTGCTTCCGTCTAATAAAATCTGGCATGTGGGATACAGAGCCAATGGCATATTATATTCCTTGAACATTTAATTTAACATTTAGGTCACGCACCTATACTCTGACTTGGTTTTCTGCCCTGTAATGATCCAGTTTTCTCCTTCATCTCTTGCATTTGGAGCAATAAGAAAAATGTCGTGTTGTGTTTTAACCCCTTCCGTAGCAGCATGCTTATTTCTGAAAGTGTCAGTCTGTAATTCTACATATCCTTGGCTAGCACACATTAAATTGAATTTAATGAACTGTTTACATTTTCATGTTTTTCAGTATTAAATATAAGCATCCAAACTGCAAGCCACACTTTAAATGTACAATACCTTTTGTTACATGATCAGCTGCCAAGGAGTGTGACTGTTTTTGTCCCTTTAGGCATCTGTGCCCTTTCTGTGTCAGAGACAGCAGCAGGCAGCACCTTTCCAAAACAAAGGAAACTTTCAGAGTTTCCGTCCTGCCTAGATCAAGCCTCGTGGTTCCAATCTTAAAAGACCAAAATGAAAGAAAGGGAAGCCCAGCACAGTGCAGGAAGGTACAGCCATCCTGCATGAGTATATTGAGCTGCACTGTGCCATCCAGAATCTGGCCCTTTCTACCCATCCATGGACAGCCTTCATCCTCAGGCTCACAACAAGGCTGCTGGGCCTCCAAGCATTGCATCTCTATTTCCAAGCAGGAAGGATGGTGAAGAGAGAAGGCAAAAGTGCATTCCATCATATTTTGCCTGCTATTAAAGCACTTTCCCAGAAGCCCCACCCAGTTACTTATATTTACATCTCTTTGACCAGAATTAGCCTTAAGAGAGACTGGAAAATATACATTTTTAGTTGATCCATTGTCATTCTGAACAAAATTGGGGTTCTGTTGATGAAAAAGGAGGGAGAAATGGGTATGGAGTAAGCAGGTAAATATGTCTGCTTCAAGGATAATAAGTCTTTACAAAAATGTTGAGTTCAACCTTGACTAAATTTCAACTGAAACAATTAGGAAACTGGCACCATTTGTCTATAGCCTTGATTTCATAATCTAAGTTTTGAAGTAAAATTTTGCAGCATGTAAAGAAATATTAATTTTTTATTATTTAAATAAATATTTGAATACTTTCACTTTCTCAAGCACAACTAAGGAATAGAAAAATAAACATAAAAATAAAGTGACCTACAAAAATAAATGATAATTTTCCTACCTGGAAAGTATTTCCTCTTCTGAAGGTCCCATATTGTATAAAATGGGGTTAGGTATAAGAAGTAGTCATGGGACTATCGAAGCTGCCTCTCAAGGTTCCTTCAATTCAGAAAGACCCAGATAGAGAGACAAACTGAGCCACCATGCTTGTGTAGTGGGTTTCATTCAGTCTCTTGGCAGGTGTTCAGGCAGAACATGTGGGCAGTTTCCAGGTGAGTATGTTTCACCTGCGTTGGGGATTTTCCAGCACTGGTGTGGTTTAGTCTAATTTGGCACTGAGAATATAAAAATTACACGGAAATATAGTAGAAGGGTATCAGCTGTCATCTTAATACCATTTACTTTAGTTTTTATTCGGCTTATGCACTAATTCAGAAAGTGTCTGCACATGTGATTAGGCAGAACAGGCAGCTGCCAGTGTGACAAAATTTGGGAACTGCAGGAAAGACCTCCCCCACAGACTTGCCATCTTAGTCACGTTGAGTGTGTGGGGGGTGGGGCACTCTAAGGGGTGCAAGTTAAATGTATACTGTCTCCAAAGGGAGGAGTTAGTTTCAAGTTAATGTTCTATGAGATGTAGATATCTTGGAGTAAAAGAGTTTATCCAATTAATATTCTAAGAATAGGCATTTAGGATAAAGGTAGAACCCAAGACAGATAAATTTTGGTAAAAGCAAAGTCCAAAACAACATAGTGAAATGGGACACTACAGGGAACCCCAGCCCATCTGAGGAAGCAGAGCTGAACATGCCCAAAGTGAGATTCTCAAAGCAAATGGAAAGGGACCAAGACAGATTCTGCCTGCTTTACACCCATTAAACTCCTGGAAGAAACATAGGCAGTGAGCACTTTGACATTAGTCTTAGCAATTACTGTTTGGATTTGACACCAAAAGCAAAAATCAACATGGGACTACATCAAACTTTTAAAAAGCTTCAGCAAAGCAAAGGAAGTCAACAAAATGAAAAAGCAACCTACTGAATGGGAGAAAATTTTTGCAAATCATATTCCTATTAAGAGGTTAATATTCAAAATATATAAAGAACTCCTATATTTCAATAACAAAAAAATATCCAGTTAAAAAATGGAGCAGAGGAGCTGAACAGATATTTTTCCAAAGAAGATGTGGCACATGAAAAGATGCCCAACATCACTAGTCATCAGGGAAATGCAGATTAAAACCACAATGAGATATCACCTTATACTTGTGAGAATGATTGTTATCAAAAAGACAAGAAATAATAAATGATGGTGAGAATGTGGAGAAAAAGAGAACCCTTGTGCACCTGCTGGTGGGAATGAAAACTGGTGCTGTCACTATGGAAAACAGTATGGAAGTTCCTCAAAAATTTAAAAATAGAACTACTATATGATCCAACAGTTCCACTTCTGAGTATTAGTTAACTAATTTGAAACACTAATTAGAAAAGATGTATGCACCCCTGTGTCCATTACAGCATTTTTTACAATAGCCAAATAGCCAAGACATGGAAACGACCTAAATGTCATCGATGGATGAATAAATAAAGGTGGGGTATATATACATATGCATATACATATATGTATATGCAAATACACACACACACACACACACACACACATATATATATATGTAAAAAGGACTATTGAGCCATAAAAAAGAATGGAATCATTCCATTTGCAACAACATGGGTAGCTCTTGAGGCTCTATGGTAAGTGAAATAAGTCAAATAGTAAAAGATAATCACTATGTGATCTCTTTTATATGTGAAACCAAAAACAAACAACTGCGCTCCTGCATATGGAAAACCGTTTGGTGGTTGCCTGAGGTGAGGGTAGGGGGCAAAATGAGTGAAGGGGGGCAAAATGGGTGAAGGGAGTCAAAAGGTACAGATTTCCAGTTAGAAAATGAATGTCATGGGGTTGTAATGTACAACATGGTGACTATAGTTAATAATACTGTATTGCATGTTTGAAAGTGGTTAGGAGAGTCAATCTTGAAATTTCTTATCACAGGAAAAGAATTTTGTAACTGTGTATGCTGATGGATGTTAAATGGACTTATCATGAGGATCATTTTGCAGTATATACACATGTCAAATCATTACATTGTACACATGAAACTAATATAATGTGATGTCAATTATACCTCAATTTGAAAAAAAGAAAGTATCAGTTATCTGTATGTATTTGATTCTTTTTTCAGACAATCTGTTGATGATAATTCCTCTGGACTCTAAAAAAATGTTTCTTTGTTTATGTCTTATTACAGTTGATAAATTTGTTGCAATGTTTCTAACATATTTCTTACTAACAAATGATAAAGCCAGTTTATATCTTTACACGCTTCCGGTATTCCCTCATGTTCTGCTTTCCATTGTGCACATTTTAGGCCTTCATTTATCTCACTTTCAGCCATCTAGGCCAAGTAATAATTTCTGCAAGAAACATCCACATTTTTTCTCATGACCGCATAGACACAATCTAATGCTACTCCTCCCTGACTTGTATAGCCTCAGTATGGTATCACATCTGGTCTCTTACAGGTTATAACCCTAAATGCTTTAGGACTGAGTCATACTTCAAAACATGTTCCTAAAACCCTACCACCAAAGATGGTGTTATCATTGACAGGAGTATCTGGCACTGGAATTCTTTGGCGAAACATTGAATTCAACACACAAGACTTGTTGTGTGTAAGACCCTCTGCAAGTACTCGCAGATTCTTGTCAGTAACGAATTATAGCAGCAACATAGAGAAAGGATTCGGAACTTTGTGAACCATAAGGAAGAAAAGTCATTCACCAACATTGTAAAATTTTAGAAAAAGGGAATGTTCTCTTTTGTTTTCTCTCTCCCCACCCCAATCAAAAGAACAGGAAGATAGAAGGTGTTAAAAATAAGTATCTTTTGTTCAAAACTTTGATCTCTTAATCTGGCTTTTTCTGATCTGAGCTACAACCAATATTTGAGGGTTTTTTTTTTTAATTGGAATATAGTTGTTTTACAATATTGTCTTAGTTTATACTGCACAGCAAAGTGAATCAACTATATATATACATATATCCCCTCTTTTTTGGATTTCTTTCTTATTTCAGTCACCAAAGAGCATTGAGTAGCGTTCGCTGTGCCATACAGTAGGTTCTCATTAGTTTGTTATTTATCTGTAGGTGCAAGCTAGTTACGATGTGACACTCTATGAAAATATTTTCTCTGTGTTCTGGGTTCTGGAGCAACTTCTTCAAAAGGAAACTGAAGAAGGCAACACTTCAAAAATAGGGCATGAAGACCAAGAAATCAAGAAATTTCTTCAGAAGCATGATGAAACTATTTTGCAGCTCTCTGATGCGTTTCCTTTATTTACTCTTTATTTATGGAGACTGGGCATTCTCTTGAACTCAGTAGAGATAGGAACTATTGAAAACTCACTTTCTTAGCAATTTACAAAATATCAGAAGCATACTAAAGTTGAATATATGATCTTATGCTTACAGATTTTCAAGAGTATTTTTAAATGAGCCTTTTAAATGTATCTCTAAATATAGTCACTAATTCAATTTAATAGTCTTAAGTTGTGTATAAAAGATTATGAGTCATATTTCTATATTAAAACCAGCCAGTTTCAGTTGAGAATGCCCTCCCTATTTCTGTGGAACTGTATCTTACAATATGTTTACTCAATACCGTCTAGCTCTGTTATTCTCTAACATGGACCATTAATTGTCTCATAAAAACATTACATTTTAAATGATTTTCATGTAATAGATGTTAAAAGGTAATGGAAGAGATCTTGTGTTTTATTACTTTATCAACAGAGCATTTAAAATAAGTGGTTATAAATGAGATTTTTTTTAACTTTTTTTCTTAAATAGTTTCACTTATTGTCTTGTAGAAGGAACTCATGTAGAAGGAGAAAAGTTTTTAACATTTGTAAACCTAATGGCCTTTAATTTCATATAATCAACATATTTGTCAAGTCCTTCTGAAAGTACTAATTAGTTGTTAAAAATGTTCTGTGTTTGTTTTTTAGCAAATTGTTTGCTTTGATTGTTGATTATATAAAATATTGCTGTTAAAATGTAGTTGTTATGTGTAATTAAGTCATTAAGTATATTTTCACAATTTCTAACATGTCTAGAAATATACTTTATATTTATTAAAAGTATATTCATACTTATTGAAAGTATTGGTTGAATTTTCCATTTACACAACTTCATTGACTTTAATTCAGTTATTAAAATCATAAGCAACTAACTTAATGAGCACACACTATGTACCCTCCTATAGTGCAATTTAGGGCACAACAAATACAAATTTGCTTTTATTAATTGTATGTGATTTGTTTCATAAGTTACCATTCCTGAATGTCATTGGTATTAAAGAATAATTTATATAAAGTCATATCATCGGACACCCATTTGTGGAGTTAGTTCTAGCCTTCTAGAAAAGATAAAGTCTCTTGTAATACTGAAACAAAATGTATGTGAGCTATTGTTATATAACAAAGAACCACAAATCTTAGTGGTACACAACAGTAAGTGTTTCTTTCTCAGATGTCTGTGGGTCACTTGGGGGTCAGTTCATCTGGGCTCTGCTGAAGAACCACTCCATTGGCAGTTCTCACTGAGCTAGGCTACTTGTAGTCTGGGCTTTGCTTGCTTCCACATGTGTTCATCCTGCGGCCCAGGTTGAAGGCAAGAGAAGCAGCTGCTCAGGGGAAGCTCTGCTCTGGCAGTGGCAGAAATGCAAGAGCAAAAGGGCTAGGCTGAGAAATCACACACTGTTACCTCTGCCTGTATGCCGGGCCAAGTACATCAAAGGGTCAAGCCCAGAGGAAAGGGACAGGGAAGTACCCTCCACCTTGACTGGGAAAACTTGCAAAGTTATATGTCAAAGGTTATGGGTACACAAGAGGGTAAAGAGTTGGGGCAAATAATTTGCCCCGCCACACATACTAGTTCGACACAAAAAGGATATTCCCAATACTGAATTAGGAGGAATTTTTTCTAATATTTGATTCCTGGGAACACCTTTGAAGATTTGTATAAATTCACTACCCATAACATCACCCCATCCTCTCTCTTCCGTAATGATTAGACAAGGTTGGTAAATATACAAGCAACAGCAATGGCCCTTTTTCCAGTGCAGTCAGCCAATATAATGACTCTAAGAATAATTCCAGTAATCTTCAAATCTTCACAGTCTGAAAATCAGCCTAGAAAGTGTATTTATTACAGAAGATGAGACAGGATGTTGGGGTCATCATTAATGTACAATATGGAGGTATATTTTATTTCTATTTGGTATTATTTTTATGTAAACACTTAACTTCAGTCACTCCTATGATACCTAACCCTTTATTATTCTGTTTTGATCAGTAACACTGTTAACTGTGCAGTATATGTATTGGGTTGACCAAAAAGTTGGCTGAACAAACTTCTTGGCAAACCCAATAGTACTGAGGTCCAAATTGCCTGCTGGTGAAAAAAACCAAATGAGATGTTTGTATCTCTGTGTTTCAGTAAAATGGTGAAAAATAGAGAATGAATGAATGAATGATTTAAGCTAGAATTAACAACATGTAGCAGTGAAGACTTGGGGCATAAGAATAATGGAGACATTAGTATTTAGGCAGTGATGAAACTGGATATAGAATAGGATGGGAAATGAAGAAGACCATAGAACACTCCTAAAATGGAGGAAACAAAAAAAAAAAGTTAAGTGCTTACATTCATATAGGATTTATTATATACAACGTATCTATCTATATAATAAATAGATGCACTGATCTAAGCATTTTACACATGTTTACTCATTTGATTCTCCCAACAACCCCATGTGATAGGTAGCATTACTACCTCCATTTTAGAGATGAGGAACTCAGGCAGACCAGAAAGGAGTGACTTGGGTTTCAGCCCCAGGAATCCAGTCTTCACAGTCCACGCTCCTAATCAGCTATCCTGGCACTTCATGAAACTTTCACAAATACCATTTCTTTGTGGTTGTCATTGAAGCTTTATAAGCCCTCTTATAGCATGGCAGTTCACTATTAGCTTATTTTGTATTCTTCAACCCCTGCTGAGCAGCTGTCCTTTTCTGGATTGTAGCGTTTTACTATAGTGAAGACTCTAGATATGTTCCAGAGCATCTTCCAACAATAACATTCTGAAAAGTGCAAAGCTCTCTCTGCAGGAGGGGGAGGTGGACTGTCAGAGTGCAATGCTCAGCCCAGTGGGGAGAGAAGACAAATCTGATTATTTTGTTCTTAGGTCTATAAATAGAGGCACTGCTTTCACAGGCCGTTGTACTTTTCAAACATTTGTTGTCATCCTATAAATAAGGGCAGTGTATTCCTAGAGAGGCAAGCAAAAAAGCCTTTCACATTTCTGGATTTTTATGTACATTTGTAGATTTTTTAAAAAAAGATTGATGACTCTGGCTTGTGATAATGTGGTTTCATTTATTGATCAACTATTAAGCACCAACTTTGCGCAAATGAATTATTTTTACATATGAAAAGTAAGCATATTAAATTTTATCTTTTACAGCTGGTTTACAAGACAGAAATAGAGACACAGATGTAGAGAACAAACATACAGACATCAAGGCGGGAAAGTGGAGCAGGGGGAGGAGGTTGGGGTGGGATGAACTGGGAGATTGGGATTGCCATGTATACATTAATAATAAGAAAAAAAATCAAATTGTACACTTTAAATATAAGCAGTTTAGGAGAAGAATCAAGATGGTGGAGTAGGAGGACATGCACTCATTCCCTCTTGCAAGAGCACTGGAATTACAACTAACAGCTGAATAATCATTGACAGAAAGACACTGGAACTCACCAAAAAATAACACCCCACATCCAGAGACAAAGGAGAAGCCACAATGAGATGGTAGGAGGGGTGCAATTGCATTAAAATCAAATCCCATAAATGCTGCGTGAGTGACTCACAAGCTGGAGAACAGTTATACTGCAGAAATCCTGAGGGTTCTGAGCCCCACGTCAGGCTTCCTAACCTGGGGGTCCAGCAACGGGAGGAGGAATCCCCAGAGAATCAGACTTTGAAAGCCAGCGGGATTTGACTGCAGGACCTCCACAGGACTAGGGGAAACGGAGACTCCCCTCTTGGAGGGCACACAAAAAGGTATGCTCACCAGGACTCACGGGGAAGGAGCAGTGACCCGACAGGAGACTGAACCAGACCTACCTGCTGGTGTTGGAGGGTTGCCTGCAGAGGTGGGGGGCAGCTGTGACTCACCAAGGAGACAGGGGCACTGGCAGCAGGAGTTCTGAGAAGTGCTCATTGGCATGTGCCCTCCCAGAGTCCGCCATTATCCCCACCAAAGAGCCTGTAAGCCCGAGTGCTGGGTCACCTCAGGCCAAATGACCACCAGGGTGGGAACAGAGCCCGACCCATTGGAAGACAAGCAGATTAAAGTGTCACTGAGCTCGACCCACCAAATCGGATTAAAGTTTTACTGAGCTCTGCCCACCCAGCCCAACCCACCATCAGTTCCTCCCATCAGGAAGCACCCACAAGCCTCCTAGACAGCTTCCTCCACAAGAAGGCAGACAGCAGAATCAAGCAGTATCAGCAGTATTTCATCTTGTGGAACTGAAAATCACAGCCACAAAAAGACAGAGAAAATGAAAAGGCAAAAGATTATACCAGATGAACGGACAAGATAAAACCCTAGAAAAACAACTACATGAAGAGGAGATAGGCACTCTTCCAGAAAAAGAATTCAGAATAATGACGGTGAAGATGATCCAGGACTTTGAAAAAAGACTGGATGCAAGTATCAAAAAGATGCAAGAAAAGTTTACCAAAGACCTACAAGAATTAAAGAACAAACAAATAGAGATATGCAACACAATAACTGAAATGAAAAATACACTAGAAGGAACCAACAGCAGATTAATTGAGGCAGAGGGCGAATAAGTGACCTGGAAGACAGAATGGTGAAAATCACTGATGCAGAAAAGAATAAAGAAAAAAGAATGAAAAGAACTGAAGACAGCCTAAGAGACCTCTGGGACAACATTAAATGCACCAACATTCGCATTATAGGGGTCCCAGAAGGAGAAGAGAGAGAGAAAGGACCCAAGAAAATACTGGAAGAGATTATAGTTGAAAACTTCCCTAACATGGGAAGGGAAATAGCTACCCAAGTCCAGGAAGCACAGAGAGTCCCAGGCAGGATAAACCCAAGGAGAAACATGCCAAGACATATAGTAGTCAAACTGACAAAAATTAAAGACAGAGAAAAGTTATTAAAAGCAACAAGGGAAAAACGACAAATAACATACAAGGGAACTCCCATGTGGTTAACGGCTGAATTCTCAGCAGAAACTCTACAAGCCAGAAGGGAGTGGCATGATATATTTAAAGTGATGAAAGGGAAGAACCTACAACCAAGCATACTCTACCCAGCAAGGATCTCATTCAGATGCGATGGAGAAATCAAAAGCTTTACAGACAAGCAACAGCTAAGAGAATTCAGCACCACAAAACCAGCCCTACAACAAATGCAAAAGGAACTTCTCTAAGTGGGAAACATAAGAGAAGAAAAGGACCTACAGAAACAACAACAAAACAATTAAGAAAATGGTAATAGGAACATACATATCGATAATTACCTTGAATGTAAATGGACTAAATGCTCCAACCAAAAGACACACACTGGCTGAATGGATACAAAAAGAAGACCCATATACATGCTGTCTCCAAGAGACCCACTTCAGACCTAGGGACACATACAGACTGAAAGTGAGGGGATGGAAAAAGATATTCCATGCAAATGGAAATCAAAAGAAAGCTGGATTAGTGATACTCATATCAAATAAAATAGACTTTAAAATAAAAATGTTACAAGAGACAAGAAAGGACACTGCATAAAGATCAAGGGATCAATCCTAAAAGAAGAGATAACAATTATAAATATATATGCACCCAATATAGGAGCACCTCAATACATAAGGCAAATGCTAACAGCTATGAAAGAGGAAATCGACAGTAACACAATCATAGTGGGGGACTTTTACACCCCATTCACACCAATGGACAGATCATCCACACAAAAAATTAATAAGGAAACACAAGCTTTATAAGACACAATAAATCAGCTTGATTTAATAGATAACTATAGGACATTACATCCAAAAACAGCAGATTACACATTTTTCTCAAGTGCACATGGAACATTCTCCAGAATAGATCACATTTTGAGTCATAAATCAAGCCTTGGTAAATTCAAGAAAATTGAAATCATATCAAGCATCTTTTCTGACCACAACACTATGAGACTAGAAATCAATTACAGGAAAAAAACTGTAAAAAACACAAACACATGGAGGCTAAACAATACGCTACTAAATAACCAACAGATCACTGAAGAAATCAAAGAGGAAATCAAAAATACCTAAAGACAAATGACAATGAAAACACAACAATCCAAAATTTATAGGATGCAGCAAAAGCATTTCTGAGGGAAGTTTATAGTGATACAATCCTACCTCAAGAAACAAGCAAAATCCCCAATAAACAATCTAACCTTACACCTAAAGAAACTAGAGAAAGAAGAGCAAACAAAACCCAAAGTTAGTAGGTGGACAGAAATCATAAAGATCAGAGAAGAAATAAATGAAATAGAAACAAAGAAAACAATAGCAAAAATCAATAAAACTAAAAGCTGGTTCTTTGAGAAGATAAATAAAATCGATAAACCTCCAGCAAGACTCATCAAGAAAAAGAGGGAGAGGACTCAAATCAATAAAATTAGAAATGAAACAGGAGACGTTACAACGGACACCACAGAAATAAAAAGCACCATAAGAAACTACTACAAGCAACTATATGCCAATAAAATGGACAACCTGGATGAAATGGACAGATTCTTAGAAAGGTATAACCTTCCAAGACTGAATCAGGAACACATAGAAAATATGAACAGACCAATCACAAGTAATGAAATTGAAACTGTGATTAAAAATCTCCCAACAAACAAAAGTCCAGGACCAGGTGGATTCACAGGTGAATTTTATCAAACATTTAGAGAAGAGCTAACACCCATCCTTCTCAAACTCTTCCAAAAAATTGTAGAGGAAGGAACACTGCCAAACTCATTTTTTGGAGCCACCATCACCCTGATACCAAAACCAGACAAAGATACTACAAAAAAAGAAAACTACAGACCAATATCACTGATGAATTTAGATGCAAAAATCCGCAACAAAATACTAGCCAACAGAATCCAACAACACATTAAAGGATCATACACCATGATCAAGTGGGGTTTATCCCTGGAATGCAAGGATTCTTCAATATATGCAAATCAATCAATGTGATACACCATATTAACAAATTGAAGGATAAAAACACATGATCATCTCAATAGATGCAGAAAAAGCTTTTGACAAAATTCAACACCCATTTATGATAAAAACTCTCCAGAAGGTGGGCATAGAGGGAACTTACCTCAACATAATAAAGGCCATATATGACAAACCCACAGCAAACATCATTCTCAGTGGTGAAAAATTGGAAGCCTTCCCTTTAAGATCAGGAACAAGACAAGGATGTCCGCTCTCACCACTACTCTTCAACATAGTTTTGGAAGTCCTTGCCACAGCAATCAGAGAAGAAAAAGAAATAAAAGGAATCCAAATTGGAGAAGAGGATTAAAACTGTCACTGTTCGCAGTTGACATGATACTATACATAGAAAATCCTAAAGATGCCACCAGAAAACTACTTGAGCTAATCAATGAATTTGGTAAAGTTGCAGGATACAAAATTAACACACAGAAATCTCTTGCATTTCTATACACTAACAATGAAAGGTCAGAAAGAGAAATTAAGGAAACAATCCCATTCACCATTGCAACCAAAAGAATAAAATACCTAGGAATAAACCTAACCAAGGAGGTAAAACACCTGTACTCAGAAAACTATAAGACACTAATGAAAGAAATCAAAGAAGACACAAACAGATGGAGGGACATACCATGTTCTTGGAAGAATCAACATTATGAAAATGACTATATTACTGAAAGCAATTTACAGATTCAATGCAATCCCGATCAAATTACCAGTGGCATTTTTCACAGAACTAGAACAAGAAATTTTACGATTTGTATGGAAACACAAAAGACCCCGAATAGCCAAAACAATCTTGAGAAGGAAAGACAGAGTTGGTGGAATCAGGCTTCCTGACTTCAGGCTATACTACAAGGCTACAGGGATCAAGACAGTGTGGTACTGGCACAAAAACAGAAATATAGATCAATGGAACAGGATAGGAAGCCCAGATATGCAATGGAGAAAAGGCAGCCTCTTCAATAAGTGGTGCTGGGAAAACTGGACAGCTACATGTAAAAGAATGAAATTAGAACACTCCTTAACACCATACACAAAAATAAACTCAAAATGGATTAAAGACCTAAATGTAAGGCCAGACACTATAAAACTGCTAGAGGAAAACACAGGAAGAACACTCTTCGACATAAATAACAGCAAGATATTTTTTGATCCAGCCCTAGAATAATGGAAATAAAAACAAAAATAAATAAGTGGGACCTAATGAAACTTCAAAGCTTCTGCACAGCAAAGGAAACTATAAGCTAGACAAAAAAACAACCCTCAGAATGGGAGAAAATATTTGCAAATGAATCAACAGACAAAGGATTAATCTCCAAAATATACAGTTTATCCAGCGCAATATCAAAAAAACAAGCAACCCAATCAAAAAATGGGCAGAAGACCTAAATAGGCATTTCTGCAAAGAAGACATACAGATGGCCAAGAGGCACATGAAAAGCTGCTCAACATCACTAATTATTAGAGAAATGCAAATCAAAACTACAATGAGGTACCACCTCACACCAGTGAGAATGGGCATCATCAGAAAATCTACAAACAGTAAGTGCTGGAGAGGGTGTGGAGAAAAGGGAATGCTCTTGCACTGCTCTTGGGAATGTAAATTGATACAGCCACTATGGAGAACAGTATGGAGGTTCCTTGCAAAACTGAAAATAGAACTACCATATGACCTAGCAATCCCACTACTGGGCATATACCCAGAGAACACCATCATTCAAAAAGACACATGCACTCCAGTGTTCATTGCAGCACTATTTACAATAGCCAGGACATGGAAGCAACCTAAATGTCCATCAACAGATGAATGGATAAAGAAGATGTGGTACATACATACAATGCAATATTATTCAGCTGTAAAAAGGAATGAAACTGGGACATTTGTAGAGACATGAATGGACCTAGAGACTGTCATACAGAGTGAAGTGAGTCAGAAAGAGAAAAACAAATATTGTATATTAACACATATATGTGGACTATAGAAAAATGGTACAGAGCAACCAGTTTGCAAGGCAGAAATAGAGACCCAGAGGTAGAGAACAAACATATGGACACCAAGTAGGGAAATCAGGGTGGGATTGGGCAATTGGGATACCAAACTGTATGCTCTGAATATATGCAGTTTATTGTAAAAAATAAGAAAAGAAAAAAATTAAAAAAAGAAAAAATATAAGCAGTTTACTGTATGTCAATTCTATCTCAATAAAAGTTCAAAAAAAAAAAAAAACCAAAAACGAAAAAAAATCATTTTTTCTTAATATATTGTGTAATACTTCTCTTTTAGTTATCACTTGGTATTTTATCTTTGGAAAACAAAATATAATTGATATACTGTTAAATCTTTTGGTTTTCTAATTTTTCCCATGAGAAACAATCTGTAATGGGTATCTTGAGAGACACTATCTGATCATATAAGTTCTTTTTAGCTTATTTTTATACAAATAAATTTATTAAAAAAACTATAAAAAAAAGAAAATATATTCATAAAACAGAAATTTCTTTTAACAGTTAATATAACACCCAATAACAATAATAGTTTGTATTTTCTGAAGGAGATTATTAGGGTGATGATATTTACCTAATATTGAAAAGAATATATAAAATTTTTATTTTTGAAAGTCAATCCATTCTTTTAAAATTATTTATATAATTGGACAACATAAATTTATCTGGCCAATGAATGGGCTACTCTTTTAAGAACTATCTGAATATTATAGAATATGATCGATACATAGGAAATGGCCTCTTATTTGTCTTTAATATGACAATGTTGCAGGTTGTTTTATGAATCAACTACTAATAGGAAGCAAAGTTTGTAAAAGGAAAATATGAGTAACATTTAAGACGAAGTTCATTATATAATTCATAGATATACATTCTGAATTTGTCATATCTTCTTTTGCTAGTTTAATCTAATTTCCATTGTAGCTGCTTGACTGGTTGGTGAACTTCTGTTGTCTTTTAGTCCATGGTTTTAGGTGTTACAGAGCCAATCCATGCGGCATGAAGATTTACAGAGATAACATTAACCTTGGTTGTCTCTGATGTGAAGCAGTGGTTCCCAAACATGGGCCCAGGCCAGCAGCATCAGCAACACTTGGGAACCTGTTAGAAATACAATTTCTAGGGCCCCACAGCGGACCTACTTTAGAATCAGAAAGGCTGGGGTAGAACCCAGAAATCTCTGTTTGATCAAGGCCTCCACCAGTGTTTAAGAACCACTGCCATGATCATGGTTTTACTGAACAGGAGGGCTTACTACATACAATATCATTCAGAAAGTAGATATTCAGTCATCCCAAAACACTTTACTGAATTTTTAAACTTCCCCAATGAGTGCCTTAAAATTCCAAAGGAGGATTTGGGGAAACTAAATTATTCATGATTTACTTAAAATGAATAGCAAATTTATAAACATATCAACCTTAATAGCACCTTAAAAATGAGCATCTGTATACTTAGCTTTTTGTTCCTTCACTAAAATAATTACTCTCTGTTGGTGGTATTTTTAAAAATTACTATAATCTGAGTTTAAGAGATAAAAACTAACTACAGCTTTCTGCATCACTCCTAGCATGGTGCATGCAGAGAGATGCAGACAGGATGTTGCTTTTAAGCTGAGATAGTAGGCATCCCAAATAGTATCAGAATATTTCTCTTATTCCAGGAGATCTGTTTTTATACATACAGTAAATATAGCTTAGGTATAAATATATGATTCTATTTCTCAACCCTAGAGATGAAATTCTACTCTCAGTCCGTCTGGAATATGGTGAGATATAAATAAATAATTCATTAACAATGGCTTGTTCTCAACTCTTGTGCTTAATGTATTTTCACCACTTTGAGTCTTTACCACGTTACTGTGATCTCCAGAGTGACCTACAGACAATGCCCCTGAGGTGATGAGGGAACAGAACTGTCACTGCTTTTAACTTTAACGACTTCCTCAGACATTTTCATGAATGATTAATCACTTCAAGAACACTAGAAACACCAGACTCTCCACCAGCATGGAAAAGGATGTATTTGTTCTTATTTCCTTTTCAAACTCACACTTGACTTCAACATTCATTTTGTAAAAAGAGATCCAAACCTCTTGAAATGAAGTCTATCATTTGAAAAACAAAATGTCCTTTCCTATATTTTACCTTGTGGTCCTTAAATGTTGATAGCTAACTTGCATTGAGGATGGGGTGCAGGTCCTGGAACTACCCTGCATGACCTTCCCCACTGAGAGGACTCCAGTGCCAGGGCACTCTCTAGGGAAGGGTGACCACAGGCCTTTAAAATGTGTAGCGTGTCCCCTTACACAGTGGCTCATGGCCAAGTAGTGTAGCTCACCACAGCTGGCTAGGCATCTTACCTTGCAACTGGATAAAGTCTAGGGAAGAGCTCCAGGGACTGGGCTGAGAAAATACAGCATTCCAATTATACAACAAACAAACAGAGCTGGAAGTAACTGTAGAAATGTGAGGACGTCTCTGACTCCAAATGAATATACTGATATTGTTCCCATGTAAAGACATAAAAATAATAATTTCTGAGGCTAGCATGAGCTTGACTCATGATGTACTTTCCTTTTAAATAGAGTCTCTTCCACACATACCACCTAATCCATGTGCCTTTGCACCATCACTTTATTAAGGCAGGTCATAATACCCAGCATTTAGTGACCCCGTGCTGTGTGCTAGATACTCCCCTCAATTCTTGACATTTATTGTTTTGTTTCATCCTTCTAACAAGTATTGATATATGAGGGTGAGTCAAAAATTATCCGCACTGTAGAATTTACAGAAGTTTTGATATAACCAGAATGCAGGTAATTTTTGACTCACCCTCATATTATCATCCCAGTTGGATGAGGAATCAAATACAGAGGATGTAAGTTATTAGCCCATGATCACAAGGCTGGGAAGAAAAAAGAGAAAACAGAGCCAAGATTCAAAGAGACAACAAGTAACTAAGAGTCTGCACTCTGACAAGTCAGCTGCTGACAGCTGTCATGTCCCAACTCTGTGAAAGTGGAAACTGAGTAAAGTTACCCTGACACTAACACTCCAGTGTGCACTCTCTTTAGGAGTCATTTTAGCACACACACACATACACAGCGTGTGCTTGTGATAACGACAGTGGGAAATTTACACTCCACTAAGTAAAACTAGGATGATTGAAATACTCCTTTATATTTGGAAAAATAAAAGACGTTCAGTAAGACACCAGAGATATCCAATTGGTGGCATTTATTTAAATGAAATAGATAAAAATTCTGTTCTACTATCTGATTGTTTTGTAAACCAATATGAGTAACACTTTCTGAGGATCAAGGAAGTTAAATCTTTGCAAATGCAAGGATCAAGATCAGACAGCTGTATATGGATTACAGCTAATTCCTAAGTGTTAGACATGGAAATAAATAATACATGTGAAGCACAGCTTCTCTATATTGGCTCATATTTTTCTGTCGTGAGTATAAAGGAAAACATCTCTGTTTCATGACTGAAATTGATCAGTGTGATTCTGTTGACAGTATTTGACATTTCTAAACGATCTTATGAAGTAGAAAGAAAATGTCTTTATAACTTTACATCACAGGAAAAAGACATATAAATAAATAAATAATTTAAAGCACCTCAGTGACATGTTCCTCTCCAAGCTTTAGGCAACTCTTGTTGACTCATTTACCCTTGATCTGGGAAAAGAGCTGTGAGGACCTTGACTGGCGCTCTGCCTAGTCTGTCAGCTCACACTGCACCCAGTTTCATTTGAGAGCTTTTCTGTTTTTCCTGCATCGAGACAACAGTGAAGCCTAGAAAGGAACACACTGTGAAAGGCATAGACAGGGGATGGGATGGGCTGCGGGGAGGATGGAAGAACACAGAACAGAGGGCCATCAATGTCCCAACCATCTTGTGACTTGAGTAATTTAATACTCTCAGTTTCTCCTTGTAATATAGAGCATCTGTGTTTAAAAGTGGAAAGAACAAAGTATCTGTATTTCTGCTCAGGAAACATGCTTCTCTGAATGTATGTGTAAATGATTAGACTAAAATTGTTCAATGTAACTACTCCTATTACTACTGTGACTGCTCTGCATTGGAAGTTTTGTCTCTTTCCTGTCTTCATGGAGGTCTTCCCGGGATATGTATTTTTTCACATGTAACAAGGTCTAGTACGTGGAGTTAAAAGATGGGGGTATTACTCTATCCCTGTCATATAAATAAAACCTCCACTTCTTCACTGTTAATTTTTTTAAAAAAGACCATCTCACCATAGGATTGTTTGTGTGAATGAAATGAAATAATATCTGTGAAAAGTACTTTGTGAACTCTAGTGTTAAAAATAATAATACTAAGAAGCAAATGAGCTAACACTTAGTGTTTATTATGCACCAGGCACTTTTCACAGACTTCCTCATTCAACCCTCATAACAACCCCCTAAAATAGGCCAACACTATTATTTCTATTACTCCTATTTCACAGATGGGGAAACAGGCACAGATAGTTTAAGAACTTTCCAGAGTCACACAGAATGTGACAGAGCATTAAACAAATTTTATTTATTCCGATATCCTTTTATTCCAAAAATTCTACAGGAATTCAAAGTGGACTCATAGCTGAGCCATAATGAAACTCAATCTCTGCCTGAATCTATTCCCATTATATTTATGATAATTAATAAAAGCCATAATTTTTGTGTGCTAGAATCTGCAACATGCTTTATTAATTCTGTAATTCGCTGACCTCCCACAAACAAACCAGTCATTCAGAGGTCTGGAGTCAGTGAAATTCCAAAATAGTGGACCTCTTTCCTGCCAACCAGGGACTCTGGATTTCATGTGCCTGCAACCTGGATGACAATTTTGTGTGTGTGGTTCACACACCAGGCTTTCTGCACTGGGTCCTGGTCATCATTCTGTTTTCCTATTGAATCTGGACCCTGGTCCTAAATGGTATCAGGAGAGTGGACATTAGTTCCTCCTCCTTTGGAAAGAATGTCTTTATTTCCTTTTGAGAATTTCTTGTCTCGTGTACAGCCTTTTTTTAATGCTAAAAAAATCAAGATAACTTTTTTTCCTAGCTGAAAGGTGTTTGTGTGACACAAGCTGAGCCATTTGGAAACCTCCTCTCTAAAATTGGAGTCCTGTGCAGAATCACTGAAACCAGCTGTAGCTCATTTATCATGGCCACGGCACACTGATGAGATTGTTGAACACTTCTTGCTACTGGATTCCCATAGCTGCCTGCTTTCTGCCTTCTTCTAAACCTCAGCTTTCCAGTTTGGTCTGTGAGCTACCACATGTTCTTTAATGGCATTGCTTTTCTGCTTATGTCAACCAGAGACAAATTCTGTAGCTTGGAACTGCTGATCCCTAACTAATGTGCCCATGAGCTGTGTTCTGTTACTCTTGTTTGTTTCTATGCATGCCCTCTAGAACATGGCAGGACCACGCTGCCGGTATTTCCTCCTCCGGTTCTCCCAGCATCCAGTGACACTCCAGCTACCAGCTGATACCTGCACCAACCACAACAGAGTCCCTGTGAGCTATCACTTGATTAGTCACCTTGCACTAAAGACCGTGACTCCTGGAACCATAAGCTCGCATGAACCCACCATCACCCTGTCTGACCTGCCTGGATGAAACTTAAATTCTGCATCCCCGTGGGACCTTGTGATTCCAAATGCTGACAGTTTCATTGGCAGTCCACCCTCCTGCTGTGGGCAGACATCAGATGCACTGCCTCGCACCAAGTTATCTTGCAATCTAAAAGCATGTAAGAGCTTATGACAGAAATGCACCATTCACTTCAATGAGCCACCGTTCATACTTTCTGGCATATTTCTAAATGTCCAAACATTTTTAACTTTAAAAAGACCGCCATATCATTTATAGATACCTTCATCTTATACGTGACAAAACAGATGCCAAAAAACTAAGCAGCAAGCCCAAGTCACACAGTTGACAGGCTGAGCTAGAACTACTGATTCTTTAAAATATTAATGTAGGTGGGCTTGATATTGTCTCCTATACTTTGAACACTTTGGAAGAGTCTTTCTAAACTTAGATCCAGATGTTTAGCCCAGTTAAGTACTATGTTTCTGGCACATGGTAATTGATCAATAATTAATGACTACATTATTATATTAATTTAAAAAGGAACAATTGGTTTCCTCATTGTCTCTCGCACATGAAAGTTAAAAGGTTTGGAGCATATTCTGCAGTGGTGATCTAGTTTCCCAAACTATGAAGGATCTACACACAAGTAGGTGGGTGAATATAAAACCAAAACACCCACAGTCTAGACAATTGTTCTTTCCTTTACTTTCAGAGACAATAACCTAATACAAGTCTGTAGATCTAGAAATGGAGGCAGACATATTCCTTTACACAGCTGTCTGGTTTCTATCAATAAATGCTGCTGCCTAGGTAAAGAATGAGCTGAAATTCAGCAAGTGTTTACCTCAGGGGAAAAAAAAGAATATTACCAATTGTGAGTGATTACAGGTTAACTCACAATACAGGGTACATTAGCTGCATCTTATGTTAAGCTGACGTTGGGTCCTGATGAAAAATCTTATCTCCATGTAATATAACAGAATATTTATGTAAAATATATTCCACTTTCCAGTTAGCCTCCTTATAATGAACTTTTGTGTCCCAACTCATTTGTGATGTGTAGACTGTCAGCATGTTATATACAGACGGTCAATAGAAACTTCGAACTGTTTCTACCCTGACAACCCTGAGGTGGTATTGTTTTTAACTAGGTTACTAAAGAACAGTTGTGCATTGAGTTGTACAACTGTCAGTGACAAAAGTGTCATATATTTCTTTACCTTTAATATCTAAAAGAAAATACTGTTTAAAGAATGTCTTAAAGGAAGTTATGTGTATTGCTCAGACATAGTGGAAAGGAGGACATAGGATTTTCATATTTGGCTCATAATATTGTGACTGACGAATAAATGCATGAACAAATATGATGGGATTTTGTTTATTATTTTCTATTGCTTTTATAATGTTTTTACCATTTGATAATTCCTGTTGCTTTTGGTGGTGGGAAGGAAGGACCAGGTGGCCAGTGCATTCCAGCAAGGGTTGCTACATTAGTCTACACTTTTGAAACTACAGGAGGGTCCTCCATTAGGACCTCTACTTCTTGCCAGCTCAAGAGAATGAAGAAAGCTTTTACCAAAATGGGGACAAAAGTAAGGAGTATGAAAGAAGGGCTTAGTTTACTTTTGCTTTACTTCTTATAATCACTGTTTACTGTGGCTGCTTTAAACCTTTAATCATTCAAAGAACAGATAATTCCTTTCTTGTTCCTGGATACTTCTGCTGACAATACAAAGGGTAATTCACAGCAATGTTAATGTGCGTTCAAAGGGATTATATGGAAAAATATTTTATCTCTATTTTCTTCTCAAAATGGGGCAAGAGAAGCATAGCGGTAAATGTGATCAATTATGGCAGCATGATGGCAGGATTTGTTAATAGTCTGAAGGACTCTCATCAAGTCAAGCTGCTACTCAGAGGGAATATGGAAAACCCATTAGAATGTCAAAAAGCATCTATTGTAAAGGCAGTGTTTACAAGTAGAGTACACTTCTGAACAGGCTATTACATAACAAGAACTAGCTTTGATCCTTGCTGCAAGAAGATTCAACCCGATTTGACTTTCACCAGCTTCATTTTTTTTTTTTTTTTTTTTTATTTTTTTTATTTTTTTGGGGGGTACACCTGGTTCAATCAACTGTTTTTATACACATATCCCCATATTCCATCCCTTCCTTGACGCCCCCCCCCTCGATTCCCCCCCACCCTCCCTGCCCCAGTCCTCTAAGGCATCTTCCATCCTCGAGTTGGACTCCCTTTGTTATACAGCAACTTCCCACTGACTATTTTACAGTTGGTAGTATATATATGTCTGTACTACTCTCTCGCTTCTTCTCAGTTTCCCCTTCACCCCCCGCCCCCTCCCATACCTCGAGTTCTCCAGTCCATTCCCTGTATCTGCTTCCCTGTTCTTGTCACTGAGTTCATCAGTACCATTTTTAGATTCCGTATATGTGAGTTAGCATACAATATTTGTCTTTCTCTTTCTGACTTACTTCACTATGTATGACAGATTGTAGTTCTATCCACCTCATTACATATAGCTCCATCTCATCCCTTTTTAGAGCTGAGTAATATTCCATTGTATATATATGCCACATCTTCTGTATCCATTCATTTGTTGATGGGCATTTAGGTTGCTTCCATGTCCTGGCTATTGTAAAGAGTGCTGCAATAAACATTATGGTACAAGTTTCTTTTGGGATTATGGTTTTCTTTGGGTATATGCCCAGGAGTGGGATGACTGGATCATATGGTAGTTCTATTTGTAGTTTTTTAAGGAACCTCCAAATTGTTTTCCATAGTGGCTGTACCAACTTACAGTCCCACCAACAGTGCAGGAGAGTTCCCTTTTCTCCACACCCTCTCCAACATTTGTTGTTTCCAGACTTTGTGATGATGGCCATTCTGATGGGTGTGAGGTGATACCTCATTGTGGCTTTCACTTGCATTTCTCTGATGATGAGTGATGTTGAGCATCTTTTCATGTGTTTGTTGGCCATCTGGATGTCTTCTTTGGAGAAATGTCTATTTAGGTCTTCTGCCCATTTGTGGATTGGGTTATTTGCTTTTTTGGTATGAAGCTGCATGAGCTGCTTGTATATTTTGGAGGTTAATCCTTTGTCCGTTGTTTCATAGGCAATTATTTTTTCCCATTCTGAGGGTTGCCTTTTAGTCTTGTTTATGGTTTCTTTTGCTGTGCAAAAGCTTTTAAGTTTCATGAGGTCCCATTCGTTTATTCTTGATTTTATTTCCATGATTCTAGGAGGTGGGTCAAAAAGGATGTTGCTTTGATGTATGTCAAAGAGTGTTCTGCCTATGTTTTCCTCTAGGAGTTTGATAGTGTCTGGCCTTATATGTAGGTCTTTAATCCATTTGGAGTTTATTTTTGTGTATGGTGTTAGGAAGTGTTCTAATTTCAT
The DNA here is from genome assembly GCF_030028045.1 of Hippopotamus amphibius kiboko. NCBI lineage: Eukaryota > Metazoa > Chordata > Mammalia > Artiodactyla > Hippopotamidae > Hippopotamus > Hippopotamus amphibius. The sequence goes on from NC_080191.1 coordinate 66,458,640, forward strand.
GCTTTTACATGTTGCTGTCCAATTTTCCCAGCACCACTTATTGAAGAGGCTGTCTTTTTTCCATTGTATACTCGTGCCTCCTTTGTCAAAGATAAGGTGCCCATATGTGTTTGGGCTTACTTCTGAGTTCTCTATTCTGTTCCATTGATCTTCCTTTCTATTTTTGTGCCAGTACCATACTGTCTTGATCACTATGGCCTTGTAGTATAGTTTGAAGTCAGGAAGCCTGATTCCACCAACTCCATTTTTCCTTCTCAAGATTGCTTTGGCTATTCGGGGTCTTTTGCGTTTCCATACAAATCATAAGATTTCTTGCTCTAGTTCTGTGAAAAATGCCATTGGTAATCTGATCGGGATTGCATTAAATCTGTAAATTGCTTTGGGTAGTACAGAAATCTCTTGCATTCCTATACACTAACAACGGAAGAGCAGAAAGAGAAATTAAGGAAACTCTCCCATTCACCATTGCAACCAAAAGAATAAAATACCTAGGAATAAACCTGCCTAAGGAGGCAAAAGATCTGTATGCAGAAAACTTTAAGACATTGATGAAAGAAATCAAAGATGACATAAACAGATGGAGGGATATACCATGTTCCTGGATTGGAAGAATCAACATCGTGAAAATGACTGTACTACCCAGCTTCATTTTTGAAAATAAAATTACTGGCATCCTAGCAATTATGAAGATGATTAAGTGGGTAGAGATAATGCAAAAGCATTTATACATCACATTTTAGAAAATACTGAACATCTAAAATGCTAAAATAAATGTTAACGAGACGAGAAGTTATATAGTTATGAATACAGAAGCCTTCTTTCCTGAAAGTTGTTCTTTATAATGGTGTAAATATTTTAAATATTTGCAGATATAATTGCTCCTTGTCTGTCTCCTTATGGCATCATATACCTGCCAAATATTGGGTTATAACTGTATCAGTATAATACTTGATTTATGATTAAGGTGAATTACTGCTCAGTGATTACAAAAATAAAGAGCATCATCACCATGAGCTTCTCAAAGTACTAGTAAACCCACAGTAATTTTTCTACATTCATTTACTACTGAACTTTTCCAAGACAAATAGATCATATTATTTTCAAAACACCATTAAAGAAGAAACAGTCTATTATTTTCCCATCTTATTTTGGCTTACTTTAGTTTTAAATCCTGAAAACTGAAGCCTGACAAATGTTCCAAGCAAATATAAACAAGTATCCTTTGATGCAGTAGTTGCCCTTCTAAGTATATTCCTGGAAGGAACCTCTGCACATGTGCAAAAGGGAACCTTTATTAATTCAAGAATGTTCATGCTCATAAATTAGAAAGTGGGCGAATAAACTGTGTTATCTCCACTCAAAACAAAGAAACTATAGTGATATTCAGCAATATGAATGAAGGTAAAATCAATCAATCCCAAAGATTACATATAGCATGAAAACATTTTTTTTACAGAACTGAAAATAATTTTAATATATGTATTTTCATGAATGCATGTAGATATGGTAAACTATACAAAAAGGAAATTTAGTGAATAATGAAGTATGATTTAGAATGATGCTAACTTCAAGTTAGCAGAAGGCTCAGGACCAGTTTAGCTAAGACAAACCATATGGTTATACATAGGCTATTGTCAAGGACTTCTCAGATTTTGTTTCAGATTTATAAATCTTCTATTATGAGAAGATAACTAATAAAAGAAGGGAAGGGAAGGGAAGGGAAGGGAAGGGAAGGGAAGGAAAGGAAAGGAAAGGAAAGGAAAGGAAAGGAAAGGAAAGGAAAGGAAAGGAAAGGAAAGGAAAGGAAAGGAAAAGAAAAGGAAGGATATGAATGGACCAACAATGACAGGGTACCATGATCCCAGGATCATGATTAATCCAGTTCTGTGCATCTACAGAACAAAAACAAACAAAACAACCCTATGTTGACCTAAAAAAAATGTACAACGTGAGAGTTGCGAGTTAAGTTTTATTTGGGGCAAAATGAGGACTGCAGTCCAGGAGCCAGCATTTCAGATAGCTCTGAGAAACTGCTCTGAAGAGGTAGGGGAAAGGTCAGTATATATGTAATCTTGGTGAAAGAGGAGTACATGCACTCAAACACATATTTCTGTAGAGGGTTTCTGCTAGTCATGAGGAGCAGATGTCACCATGAAGGGACTTAGTGCTTTTCTAGATATGAGGAGATGCAAGGATTGGCTCACAAAATCAGCACCTGAAAACATCTATCTGTAGACCTGTTCTGCTGCCCGTTTTTCCAAAGCGCAGAGTGCCTCATTCCTGATGTCCACCCTAAATTCCCTTCAGGGAATGTTGTAGGTCAGCAGCTGCAGCAGTACGTGTGATTTAATCCTTGTCGAGGTAGATGTCAAGTGCCCATGGCAAGTGCCAATTTGTAGTTGACACCTAATATAACCAAAGTGCACATCTGCATACATAGAGTTGTTTTTTGGTGAAAGACACTGGATTTGATTCTTTACTTTTTGCAAATTGAAAAAGAAAAAAAAATAGCAAATTGTACACTATAGTGTCTGTTTAACCAGATATTGAGGGCATTTAATGAATAATTTTGATTTTCACATAAAGTACCTTAGGTTAAGCCTGCTTTGTACTAGGCCTGATTAAGTCTTATTTGTTTATTCATACCAAGAAATAGGCAGCTCAGATACTTTGGCCACAATTCAGGGTCATGAGCTGACCTGTGAAATGACACTGACCCTATATTACCGTGAGTTAGTGAGCAAAGGACTTGTCTGGCATGCAAGGAGGTAAAACCAAGTTCCATCAGAATCTCAAGTAGGAGCTAATTGAGGATAAGTATACCTTTCAGTTAATATGAAATAAGTGCAAACTTTGCTGTGAAGCAGTTTTATAGAGCAAAATCTAACTCCTTTGCAACTTCTATTTTGAATGATATAATAATTTACATAGTATTTGCTGGGAAGAAATGTTAATCCGAAATGCAATTCTATAATATTTGAGAAGTCAAGAAACTTTCCAACATTTTAAATTTAAAGTCCATTAACTTTCTGATATAACACTCCCAAGTATTCCCTAAATACTAACAATGAAAGTGATCCATTCTCACTGTTAAAAAGAAAAAAAAAAGTGTGAAAATATAGGATACATTAGAAACTACATAGATGGAAATACCTCAGACATTCAGACATACAGCCTCTGACTATTTCAGCAAATGTAACTTAATATCCATAAATTATTTTACTTTCTTTGTGTTACCTCCATCACTTTAAATTGTAGACTACTTTCCAGACACCATAACTGGTACCTTTTATCATAGTGCCTTTGGATAATGAGAAACATCATATGAAAGTAAGTTACTGATGTACTCATCACTAAGCTAGCACTAGAAAGTAGAATCCTAGCATGTGCTAGGAAACATAGTTTTTCTTTATTTTGTTTGCAGTAATCTAAGATTAAGTGCTGGTTGATGGGTTTGTGATGCAGTGGGTCACTGTTGTCTGCCTGGGGCTTTATGGGCACAGTGAAGTGTCATTTATTGATCACATCAAGGTGCTAGTTATTGCTTGATACTAGCTACACACCTGAATGTAACTGTAATGTCTTGGGTAGGTCGGCCTAGACTCTCCAGTTGGTCCCAGTGTCAATGACAAGATGGTAATATAAGGTCACTAAATGACTGGAATTGGACGTGCAACCCCAGTTTAACATCCATGTTGTGAGAAATATTTATGAACCATTTCTCTACGTTACTCACAATGCACAGAGAGTTGATGATCAAAACCAAGACATTTTCACACAGCTTTACCTTTGTCCTGAGTACTGACTCCTCCACATCACACATAGCCTGGTGCTCAAGTCTTCCAAGCACTCAGTCCAGGGGCGCCTTGTCTATGAAACAGTCCCCCAGTGGGGCTGATCTCTTCCTGCTCTGTGCTCCCACTGTGACCTGTACTGAGTTTTATCATAGGGCGTGCATATCTGTGTCCTACTGACAAAGACAGTGCCGGGTATCCTGCTTCCCCATTTCTCCAGCTCTGAGTGAGTACTGTGGTCCATCTTCTGTGTCGCACATGCATCTGCTGGGCATTCCCAGAGAAAACCACACAGGAAGACCTACACTTCTTGTTATCAATTTCAGCATAGCTGCGCACTGAACCGCTCCCGTTTTTCTCATTTTGTACTTCACTCTCATCTCAAGAACGCTCTCAAACCACCTCTTCTTTCCTCAGAATTTTGACCAAACTCTCCTCATTTGCCATCATTCTCAGCAAATAAATTTATCTTGTACTTTACATAGAAATTAGAAAAAAAGCAGGAATTCTCTTAAATTCCTGCTATCAAACATAAACCTGTCCATCATTTACAATCATCTTCTTCTCTACCAATTTTATAATAGTAAAGATGTGTTTTCCTCCTCCTATCAAAGGTAATGAGGCTACTCACATTTTGTATCACAGTCTCTTTATGTCGAACGTGGCCCATCTGCCTCTCTCCTTTGTCTTTAAGCTTTTGCAACTTTCCACACCACAAACACACAGCCACCCTGTGCCCCACTTCTTTCTCCAGCTTACATTCAATTTCTCATCAAAATAAATAGTTGTCTATGGTATCTACTATGATATCCTCATCTTCCTCATTCTCCTCAACTCATGGCAGGAAATATTCCCTCTCTGATAGGGTTCTCGTGATGGTGAAATGAAGTAGTCATGTAAACAGCACAATAAAAGATTATTAGTATTCACCATTGCTCTTTCAGGACAACCACTCCAACAAGGACCACATTCCCCTCTGGAAACACTCTCCCTTCTGGTTACAATCATCCATGCTCTTTGTGTGGTGTCCCCACCTCCCTGACACCTCTGTATCCTTCTCTTTTGTTGGCTTCTCTTCCTCCACCTGATGAGTCACTGTGAAGGTCCTCAGGGTTCTACTCTCAGGCTTTCTTTGCACTTCATACAGTCTCTCTTTCTCTCTCTAGGAGAAATGTTTGTCCCCATGGTTTTAGTGACCATAATTTTGCTCCATGGGTCAGAGTGCCTAGTTGAAAATACCTGCATATCCACTAGCTTCAGCAGGAAAGGAATTTATTCATATTAGGATGCTCACAAAATCTGAAGGAGGATCAGAGAGACAGGCTGTAAAGCTAATCCCAGAAACAGTACTCACGCGAGGAAGATGTGTTAGTGAAAATGCTGGTGCCGCCTCTGAAGAACAGGAGAGCTCTGCCCCTGCACTTCCTCCCACACAGCAATCTCCTCACATTTCTCATGTACGCATCCAAGTCTCTCAAAGCTGTGTCTGATTAGGGGAACTTAGTCACACATCTGTGTCTGTTCTCACTCAGCAAAGAGTCAACAAATGTGAGTTTTCTGATTCCTAGCTGGAGAGGATTCATAGTATGGAGATTATAAAAAATAGAGTATTCTAAGACATTAGGTGACCAGAAATGGCAAAGATCCACTCTTAGTGACCTGACATTATATCCTTCTTTCAAAATTAATCTTCCAAATAGCAACATGCCACCACCTATCCCATTGCAACTACCCATAAACAAATATATCATCCCCTTCTCGAGAAGGAAGAAAACATTTCATCAATCATAGTATCCACAGGACCAGTGAGTTTCATGACAGTCGGCCCACTGATTTATTTCTTTTACTGAAATATGAGTTCTCAAAAAGGGAGAACTGTTGTGTGAAAAGTCTTAACAGTAAATATGACATTCCGTAAAGTCTGTTAGTGGTGATACTGGAGAAAGGAGAATGAGCATGGAGGCAAAAATAAATCTAAATTAAGCATTTATCCTACTAAGGACAAATTTGTGTTCCAAAATGGAAGCAGCCCTACATAATTAATTTTCCATCCCAAGCTGGATAGCTTCCCTGGGGTATAGAACCCTACTGGGGTCTTAGGATTGTTTCCTGCTGCAGGTAAATCGGGTGATCAGCAGCTGTGGTTCCAGGTCAGCCTTGTTGGGGGGAAATCCATTGCAATTCACTGTCCTTGGCACCAAGGTCACTTTATTCCTGAGTGTACTGGGCAGATTCTGGGGTGACTGGGAAGGGGTCAGACGTTCATCCACCAGGCAGGTCATTTTTTCCAACTGATTATTGAGAGCCAGTTCCACCGTGGGAACCTTTTATAGAGTACTCACTTGGGTTACATTTGAGAAATAAGTCCAAAATCTAACCCCAAATCTCCCTTTCACCAACACTTCAAGTTTCTTCCATCAAGTGCCAGACCAACTAGTCAAACTACTGCATATTACTCATGAGTCAGCATAGAGCCAGCCTTCAGCCACATCTTTCTCTAGACTAAGCAGAACACAAAATATGCCACTTCAACTTCTGTATTTTGAGAGGATATTCCTTTTCTACTGTCATTATGGCCACCTCTGAATGGGTTTAATGTGATAGCTGTCCAGTTCTGATTAGTGCCACCCTGTCAGTGCCAGCATGTCATGCCAAGTGAACTAGCCTCAAATTACTTCCTTCTCAATCTATTTGTTATAGGACCTCCTCCTGACTTAGGAAAGTAAGTTGATGGGGAATGATAGTAGAAAACCAGTGGCGCACAGGGATTATGACATCACAAGGTTCTCTCCTTGACCAAACTCTAGTCAGTCTCCTCTAGTCCCTCTCCTTGACAGAGGCTCAACTTTGGCCAAAAGGACTGCAGACTCTCAGCACAAATTATTTAGTTCATCAGCTACACACACACATACACGCACACACATACACACCTCCGCACACTGAAAGACTTGAACAGCACTAGCACAATTTCTAACAGTTCAAGGTTGCATCCTTAAAATGACCCTAACCCCCTACGATGAAAGAAAACTCAAGGCTGCTCAACAAATATACTATGTGTTCTAGCCAATACCTCATCACGTAGGCCTCTGACCTTCCTTTCTTAGAGAATTTACTAAAAAGGGCTTACAATTGTGAATCCTTCCCCTTTTCCTTTGAGATATGCACATGTTTCCTACAACTCAGGAATGTCTTCTCAAGATCCGGAAAGTTCATTACTCTGAAATGTGATCATCATTAGGAAGGATAGTGCCTCCGTCTCCCGGTCTCTGTGATAGGAAAGAATCCTAACTTCCATAATTGCCAGCTGACCTAAATGCATATATATTGACCAGCCCTTTGTAATGTTTTCACTTCCCTGGCTCTGCTCAAGCCTCCTCCAGGCCCCTACCTCACTCCCTCATTCTGCTCTTCTGCCCAGTCACGTTTGTAAAAATTGAAGTTGAGTTTAATTTATACTAACCCCCCTTCCCTATTGCAATAATTATGCTGTATTATATAGAATATTGATTAAAAACTGTCTTTATCACTTTATTGTCCAGTTTTGTTTATTTTTTATTTGTCTTTTTGTGTCTACATTTGATGCCCTTTTTAAAATAGAAGAATAATTGACAATTTTTTGATTGTTGTTCTGTGAAAAATGACATTGGTATTTGGATAGGGATGGCTCTCCAGTTTGCAAGTCCCTCCAGCCTTCAAAGCCAAACCTTCTGGAGACTCATCTTCCTGGTGCAGGCCCCCCGTGTTGGGGAGCTCAGACCCCTCACTCCTTGGGGAGAACCTCTGCAATTGTGATTATCCTACCATTATCCTTCCCTGGGGGTGTGGGTCTTGACTGTATCACATCTCCACTTGTCCTACCCATCTTGTTGTGGCTCCTTCTTTGTATCTTTAGTTGTGGAAAAATTTTCTGCTGGTCTTCAGGTCATTGTCATAGATAGTTGCTCTGTAAACAGTTGTAATTTTGGTGTGTCCATGGGAGGAGGTAAGGTCAGGGACTTCCTACTCTGCCATCTTGACCACACCTCAATCTCCAGCTTCTTTTATTTTTGACTGACAAATCTGCTTATGCAACTTATTTGTCCTTCAGGACGTGCTTGAGGTCAAACGCATATATGATTTCTAGTTGACGGGTTATTGCTGGGCATAATCAGTTCCATGGCTTGGACTATTAGGTAACACCAAGTTCGTGAATATAAGATCAGGTCACTCAGTGCTCTATTGCTAACTGTTCAGTGCCTATCTTGTTTCTACCAGAAAACCAGAAGCTGTTAATCAAAAGGAAATAGTTGCTTGCAAAGAGGCTGCAATTTTGCTTCAAAGCCTTGGGTACCGAGACTTCCCTGGTAGTGCAGTGGCTAAAAATCTGCCTGCCAATGCAGGGGACATGGGTTCGATCCCTGGTCTGGGAAGATCCCACATGCCTCAGAGCAACTAAGCCTGTGTGCCACAACTACTGAAGGTCACATGCCTAGAGCCCGTGCTCCACAACAAGAGAAGCCACCGCACTGAGAAGCCCATGCACCACAATGAAGAGTAGCCCCTGCTTGGCACAACTAGAGAAACCCTGCATGCAGCAACAGACCCAAAGCAGCCATAAATACATACATACACACATACATACATACCAAAACCCTTGGGTACCTATACTATGATTCTTCTATTAAGACTTTACATGGGATATTTACACAGCACCTCCTCTGCCACAGACACTTTGGGCACAATCGGATTAGCTGTCATAGGCCCATTGGATGGTTGCTTTCATGCAGTCTGGTCCAACTAAAAACCCTTCTCTTACTGAGACTCCCTTAAAAAATGGCATCCTTTGGTGTCCCTTGGCAAATCAATCAAGTAGCCAAACCAAATGTGGTGATAATTTTCTCCAATATCCATAAAATTTCACTGTACTTCTTTTTTAGAAATTTATGGGGCAAGGTACAGCAACTTGCCTTTCACTTCAAATAGTAATCCTACCATGTCCTATACCACAGGGTAATCAGGAATTTTTCTAAGGTGGCAGATCTCTGTATTTCCATGGTATTTATTACCCAAACTTTAACATGCATATAACACTTACCAAAAAAAAAAAAAAAAAAAAAACTGTATAGAGTACTTGCTCTCCAATTCCTTTCCTCCTGATGTTGTCAATATAGTGAATTTGGTTGATGCCCCCTGACATTGTGAGAGGCTCAAGGGCCCCCTAGAATAAATCATGGCACGGAGGCGTAGATGTAATGCAGTTCTGAGACAAGATAGTAAACGTGTCCTGTTGTTTGTACCAGGTGAAAGGAAACTGTGTTCTGTTGTTATCTAGTTATAAGGATAGGAAAAGGTATTTACTGTCTCAGTAGCTGCATTCCAAGTGCTATTCCAAGCCTGTTTTTTAAATTTTCCTCATGAAATAAGACTGAATCTACAACAGTAGTTGAAATTAGAAGTAACACCTAATTAAATGTAGGAAATTCTAGTGTCATTCTCCAAGGGCCATCTATTTTGTGGGTGATACAAGCTAGTTGAACGAGGAAGTGAAAGGCATAACTACTCCTTTGGCAGAGATATAAATCCCTATAATTACACTTGAGATATGACACCCCTTTGGTTTTTAAATTTAAAGGCAAAGAATAGGCCCAGGAACTTCCACTTAGCCTGCCATAATAGAGTTTGCTCCATGCGTTATGAATCCAATCTGCGGGTCATTCCAGTTACTGATTATAACTATTCCAACTATCACAAGGAACTAGGGAAATAGCAATAGGATGTTTGCAAACCCACAGGGCCTCCTTTGAAATATACTCATGCCAAACCTCCATTGTTATGGACCGAATGTTTCTGTCCCTCCCCAAATTCATATGCTGGAGCTCTAAACCCCAATGTGGCGGTATTTGGAAGTGGTGCCTCTGAGAGTTAATTACGTTTAGATGAGGTCCTGAAGGTGGGCTGAATCTACTGCCGGCATCTTGGTCTTGAACATCCCAGCCTCCAGAACTGTGAGAAAAAAAAATCTGTTGTTTAAACCACACAGTCTGTGGTATTTTGTTATAGTCGACCAAGCTGACTAAGACATCCATTAATCACCTGACCCCCAGTGAACCCAGCATTTTCAGCATATTACAGAAGTGGCTCAGCCAGTAGTATAAACTTGGAGTTGGTGTCCAACACTCAGAGAAATGTCTGGGTATTTCTGTGGCTGGCCTCATAAATGGTGCAGGTCCCCTAGAGGAAAAGTAGCAATAGCTAATGTTTATTGACTGCTTAAGATGTGCAAGACACTTTTCTAAGTGCTTTACATGTATCAACTTATTTAATCCCCCTCTCCACTGATTGTATTATATAAACTCCATTGGAATCAGGAGCTCATTTCAAAAGGAGTGTCTCAAAGGACTTCAAAGTCTACCAAGAACAACTACCATCCTACTTTTCAATAACACTGGGTCTCTCCTTCCTGATGCATTTTTACCATTAGCTGCCTGGCCATCTTCTGGGTCCTCTCAGGAAACCAATTTGGGGGTTAGAGTCACCCATGATAATTTCACTCCAAAAACTTCCATAATTTATTGGATTGATCTTCTACTTTAACCCAAGGAATTTTATGCCATCTTTACTTCATTCAGCATAGGCTACCTTGTAAACAACCAAATGGGGAAACAATTAAGTTTTCTGACTGACTCTAGCTGTAGACTACAGGCAATAAGGGACAACAAGAAGGTGCATATGGAAAATCGGCTCCCTTTGCAAGGTTCTTATCTTAAGGGTCTTGAGGCCTAAACGGATTGTAAAAGAGGTTCTGTTTTGCTGGCAAAACACTCCATAAGGTTTGGGTGCTTAAGAATCTCCCAAATGGCTTCTTTTTGATTCTGGTGTCCAATTCGTTTCTATTCAACATGCTATTACTAAGAAATCTGATGAAGAGGTGAATTCAAGCTAATCTGAAATTCAGCAGCTCAGAGCATCAGACCTGATGTTTTATTCTTAAGTATGTCAATCTTATTGTTGCAGCAAATACTTTGACAATCACAGCAAGTCCCTGCTTCTCTTACCTCTGCCTTGAGCCAAGAATTTAAAACTTTCATCTTATTTTCTGTTGCGAAGCTCCCCAGTACAGCTAGAAGCAGCCAGTCTTCCTTCTCTTCCTTGTAATCCTTAGTCCTCCCTGTTCATTCTTTATCAACAGCTACATGTGTTTCCAGAGTCTTGTCTTCAATAACCATTTCATTGTACAGGATAATTGAAGTAACTCTTTCACTTGCTCTGCCATTAACCACCAAGAGTTCCCAGTTCTGGACCGACTCGATCTTCAATGCCCCAAAACTCAACCAGATTGAATAACCCATTCAATGATTTCCATTTCTTTGAGAGGTTGTTGCTAGTCCTGGAATCAAATATCATACTGCTCAGGCTTGTAATTGCAAATATTATAAAATATTCCGATTTATTTAAGGAGAAAATGAATTTTTACAGGGATCTTATGAGCTCATGTAAATTAGGGTAGATTCAGAAGGTCAGATCCTGAAGCTACCCATCCAGGAGTAATGACACCACATCAAAGGGACTCCTCTGAAGAAGATACCATGGCCATGCCACTTGGGACTGCTTGCCCTCAGGACTGGATGCCTGATGCTCCACTGCCTTCCTCCCCTCCACACCTAAAAAATACCAAAGTCTCTGTCATCACATGTGCCAGAGTGTGTGTAACTCCTTTCATGGTCACCTCTTCACAATTCTAACTTTCTAATGCAAATCTCAAGTGGGTTCAAACGACTGGAGAAATCTAAGTCACCTACCCACATCTAAAATTGAAAGAGAGCCTGGAATATAAACATTCTGTCCTCTGTCTTGAAGACAGGTTAATAATATGAGGAGTTACCAAAATTTAGGGAAAATATTGGGGCATCACTCATGATAAGTATTCACTATGTAGGCCATATGTTAAGATCACCTAAATTGATACCATTAGTTCTGTGGCAGACATTGCTAGCACTCACAGAAAAACTTATGCGTCTCTTCCTAGAAAATAATTGGAAACTGCAGCAGAGGTCATATACCTTGCCTTGGCTGATGTAGTGTAAATGCAAGTGATAAGTGTCACGTCAGGACAGGACATATTTGAGCTGATATGCTTTCTACATGCTCTCTTGCCTTCCATGGTCAACACAGAAGCCCCCAGTAGAGGTGGCAGCATCATAACCAAGTAAGGCTTTCATCAGCCTGGGTACCGGAGTAAATAATCTGAAAAAACTCCCTTCTCGATCTACAATGGACATGTAGCAAAAGCAAGAAATAAAACTTGTTCCAATTTCCTGAAATTTTGCTGTGATGTAATCCAGCCCATGATGACTGACAGAAGCCCAAACCTCTCTTCTGACTGCATCTTTTGTACTATACATACCTAACAGTTTGCAAGTCATGACACAGGGCTGTCGTACAACATTTCAAATTCAACATGTCCAAAACAGAACTCATGAACTCTTCCATAAATCATTCTTCCTCCAGTGTTTCCTACCTCAGTAAATCCTCCAACAACTGTATGGTTTGCTCAGTTTTAAAACTTAAGGATCTTTCCTAATTCTTCCCATTTCCTATTACTCACATGCTGTCAATGTCCAGGCGCTATGGTTTTCACTTCCTCTATGTTTCTCTAGTCCTGGACCCCACTTCCAATAGCCTAGTCCAAAAAACCATCATCTCTTACATAATGTAATGAAAGAACTTCATACCTATTTAACCCCATTTATCACTGCCTTACAACCCAGCCTCCATGCTACTGCCAGAATGGTTCTTTTGTTGATTTGTTTGGCTTTAAGTATAAGTTTAAAACCTCTTCATTAAAACCCATCAATGGCCTCTCCTTTCTCTTAGTGTAAAGCTGAGATTGCTGACTGAGAGTTTGAAGGTTCTGCTTGGTCTAGCCTTTTGCTCGTCAGACCTTCATGCTCTTCTCCGGAAGCACTGGCTGGCATTCAGTTCTTATGACCTGCTATCCTTTTCCCCACCTCAGATCTTCTGTTACTGCTGTTGTGTCCTTTATCTGTAGCCACTACCCCAGCCCCCAATACATCCACTACTGCCACCACCACCTCTATCTTAAGACATCACTCACTCTTTAATGCCAATGCATCCTCTATATCTCTGCTTAACGCTGTTGCCTCAGGAAAAAAGCCTTCATCCTTGGTCCTCCCAAAGTAGTTCATACAAATGTTCACTCATGCCCTCTTTTTGTTATATCTTACTGGGGTTTGTTTTCTCATATAGTCTTTACATTCCATGATGAAGAAAACATTGGCCAGTTTGCCACTGTTTCTTCAATGTCTAACACAACAAAGGCTGTCAGTAGTATTGTTTTGAATGAGGGTTTGTTGTTGAATAAATGAATGAATGACACTTAGAAGATGCTTTTACAGCTTTATCATCTTCCAGTTTTTTAGTTGTTCTATCTACTTAAGTCTATGTCCAGCTTTTTTTTAACTTCATAGTTTTAAAAATTACCCTGTTGTTTGTTGTTTACATCATGTTGTTTGCCCACCTGTTCTTTATTTTGTTTTATTTTTCTCCTTATATCCAGCTTACTGCTTGAATGCAGTCATTTTAGTTTCAGTCTTCTAAATTGTTTTGAAACCAGGAGTTGGCTTGTTTAATTCTCATACCTCATGCACAGAATGCTGACAATTTTTTGGATTCAAGCATTTGCAGAAACGGTTAAATATCCTTCATATCTGGGGAGGTAGAGAAAATTCTGACATTTTGATTTTTTTCCTCCTCCAAGTTAAAGAAGGCCAGTTTTAGGATAAAAATATCCATAACGTTATCTGTGTGAATGCCCTAGCCCCTACATCCAGAAGGCATTTTAACAAATCACTCAAATATTAAAACTAGAATTGAAATAATATCTAACTGAAAATCGTTTTTAGAATTTAATAGGACTGATTATATCTTAACAAAAACTCTGTTGTTTAAATATATTCCAGCTACATAATCTTTTTATATAACAATCTAAGTAATGAGATAGGGAGAACGGATATATTTTCACATAGATTGTCAGGTGCAAATGCCTCTGAAGCTTAATCCATTGGTGGGATTTAGGAGGGGGGGTTTAAAAGCCCATTTAAAGAGTAATTTATGAGTCTTCCAGGATATTTGGTCTCCAATCAATAAATCATGGGCCAATGGGGCTTCTTAATGAGCATCGTGCCTGTGATAGATAGCAGCGATTTGGCAGGTCCTGCAGCTGATTTTTTCAAGTGAATCCAAGTCCTCCACAGACCACTGTTTCTTTAGGGGTGCAGGGAGCTGTCATAATGTGCTTCTCCATACCTTGTTAAAGAATTGAGAAAACTGCTATACAAATGCAAATTATGGGCATTAATGGATTTTCACTCGAAGCTGCCTGGATATTGTTCAGAGAAATAAAGAAATTACAAGCATCTCAGCAAACAGCAAGGGGGAGGACTTAAAATGCAGTTGCAGTGTGGTCTACTGGAGCATTTATAAAGAGCACTTTGGTGAAATTAAAGTATTATCTGAAACGATTTTTTTTCTATATGAAGAGATTTTTAGAGGACACAACTTTCAGGTGCAAGTATGAGTTAGAAATTACTTAGATTATCGTGGACAAGATGAGCTGTCTACCATCATGAGTAGGTCAAAGATCCTTCTAAGGATTTTATTCCAAGTAGACAGGGTTACAGCTTGGCAGGTTCCAAAACAGCATAATTGTAATCTGAAACCTCTGAAAATCTCTCTTGCAGTGAAATTTAAGGGAAATTTAAAACCTCAGCAGGGGAATTTCCTGGCAGTCCAGGGGTTAGGACGCTGCGCTCTCACTGCCAGGGGCCCGGGTTCAATACCTGGTTGGAGAAATAAGGTCCCACATGCCACACAGTGGGGCAATAAATAAATAAATAAAACCTAATCAGTACATCTGCTTTGCTTATTGTGGTTCACACTCAGGGGAGACCCACTTTATGTTTTTTCTGTTGGGAATTCGTGGATGTGTATCACTATGCCCAAGAGACATGAACTCTTCTGGAGACAGGACATACGCCTAAATATCTGTATTTACCATGTGTCTCTGAATCTTTGACATCTGGGCCCTTGCTGACCCTGGAGAGACTCCCCCTGCCAGGGCTAGCCAATTCCTCCAGGTAGGGAATTACCGGGCTGAGAGCACAGCTTTCACATGCCAAGCAACCAATCCAGAGCCCATACCCCAACACCTCCTTTAGGGGCTTTCACAGACCTCTTACATTCCAGGTACCATCCACCTGCCCTAATCACCCCAGGTCCAGGTGCCAGATAACTCGTGTCAGTCCTTATTCCCTAGAGCCTGCTGAAATGATCCAAAATAGCCAATCCTGAACATGCTTACTCTGCTCGCCCATTCTGTCCTATGGAACCACAGGAAACGCTGTTGCCCTTGTGTTCCCTGCTCCCTCAGCCTCCTACCTAACCCTGCGATTTCCCCACATGGCCTCCCATAGGATGGCATGTCCCTTTCCTCTTAGGATCTATGACTTTAACAATTTATCTTTTCAAGGACAATCATCCTCTGATCTGTTGGCCTTCTGATACCTGAATAATAACAAACCCTACATTTTAAAATAATATCCCAGGTTGCACAAGATTCCCAGGGATACTAATGGTCATTCATTTTGGTCCAAGTAGGTATCTCCATTCTAGGTGGTTTGAAAGGTGTCAGCAAGTTTTCTAAGTCAAAACTACCTCTGCCCCCCCCCCCCAAATACACTAGTCATTTTAATTAGATTAAGGGAGGACATTGTTTGAGAGTGGTAATATAGTCATCTTCCCCTAGCCATATCTCATGAGAAAATTATCTCAACTCTGAGGCATGTAGCAGAACACAAGTTGTAAAGAGGGGACTGTATTCTGTGGATTTACGTTAAGAGTGAGTAAGATGGGATTATCCAGCAGTGTGGGCCCTGAGCAGCCAGAAGGCCAACTGGAGAAGGGATGAGCATGAAAAAGAGGGCATAGGAGCTCCAGGGAAACTTCAACAGTTTCCCAATTTTAAATAAGACCCAACCTTGGCATTATGTTATCTCCAGAAACTTCTTCATTCACTATTGGATATTTTTCTGAAAGCATTCTTTTTTCATAACACAACCATCTGTTTTTCTTAGAAGAGATAATGTACAATTAGTACATTTTAATTTGCTAATCCAATATGCCTTGGCCACACTCAAAGGAAAAAGACATAAAGTAAAAAAATGTCTTAGATGTTTGCAGCCAATTAAGTTGACTGTGCTCTTTTCTCCATGAGGGTCTGGTGTGCAACGCCTGCAAATAGCAGCCTCCTCGGTATAGTGTATGATGACTGTTGCCTGTACAGGTTGCCCTAGGGGATCTTGGAGGCAGCCCTCTCCAGTAGACATTCACAACTGGCATGCTGTCTCCAACCTAGGCTCCAGACAGTTATGAGCAGTGCCTTTGGAAAGCCCCAGGCCACAGTGGCCAGGGTCCACCCTGGTCAAGTCATAATGTCCATCAGCACCAAGATGCAGAACGAGGAGCATGTGATTGAGGCCCTCCGCAGGGCCAAGTTCACGTTCCCTGGTCACCAGAAGATCCATAACTACAAGAAGTGGGGATTTACTAAGTTCAATGTGGATGAATTTGAAAACATAGTGGCAGAAAAACAGCTCATCCTGGATGGCTGTGGGGTCAAATACATCTCTAATCATGGCCCCCTGGACAAATGGTAGGCCCTGCACTCATGAGAGCCTTGGCACTGTCCCCTCCTTATTCATGCCCATCAATAAATCCTACTTTCCTGTCCATCAGCACCAAGATGCAGAACAAGATGCAAAAAAAAAAAAAAAAAAAAAAATTTCTTAGATGTATGAAGTAAAACTCGCCAGAATTCAGCTTTCAGGAGAGAAAGCTTAGGATAGGTTAAAGCTTTTGAAAAGGCTGGCACTCAGTATCCAGAAGACTACAGTTAAGAGAGTTCTGGAACTCAGGAGCCCATAATAAAGCCTGCTCACATGCACAGTCCGTTTCCCATCTCTGACGGAGATCCAGCTTGATCAGCATCACATGAGCACTTACTATTCTAAGTCCTGCCTCCCCCACCTACTCTTGACCCTCAACGCAGAAGCCAGAGTAATCCTGTAAGTCAAGTAATGTCACTCCTCTGCTCAAAATCCTCCAGCGACCCAGATAGGCTCTAATAAGAGCCAGAATCCTTGCATTACCTACAAGATGCTCTACTTTCTGAACACCCATTGTCTGTCTGGCCTATTTCCTTTCCTTATCCTCCTCACTTTCTCTGCTGCAGCCGCTCTGCCCTCCTTATTGTTCTAGAATATGCTAGCATCCCCTCGCCTCAAGTCTTTTTACTTGTTGCTTTCCGTGTCTGAAGAATTCTCTTCCTAAATATCCATCTGTACCCAGGGAACTGAAAATGGCTAGAGACAAACATACAACCTCACATTCTTTTTTTTTTTTTTTTTGCCAGCTTACCCTACTTTTATTTTGTTTTTTTTACAATAAACTGCATATATTTAAAGCATACAATTTGATATTTTTTTCTTATTAGTAATGTATGTATCAACATCACATTCTTGAGGTCTGTTCACGAATGCTGTCTGCTCCCAGAGGCAGCTCAGACTACCCTTTGTTAACTTGTAAGCTTCTCTTTGACCACATCACCAACTTTCTTCCCTGTTTTAGTGTCCTTAACATTTATCGACTTCTCATACACCATGTACGTTATTTATTTATTTTTTATTTCCTATCTACTCCCACTAGAATATAAGACACTGGAGGTAAGGGTTTTTGTCTTTTTGTTCATTGTCTTATGCCCCATATAAAGCACAGTAAACAGTGCCTAACTTCTATAGGCCTCAGAAATATGTGTCAATAGAATAAATGAAAGACATTCTGTTAGATGCTTGACATAGAGTTAAGAATGAACAGCTATTCCCATCCCTGGGTAAATCCAAATATGGGTGGGTGGCAGAACAAATATCTGCAACACACACTTGTAAATCTAAGTTGTTAGAAAAAGCCAGTAGTTGCACCAAAGTAGTTGTGCTGAGGACTCTTAGAGCTCCAAGGCTTGAGAAAAAAATGTCCCTCTCAGAGGAGATGGCCCCTCTCCTGGTCACTGAAGGATGGCAATGACATGAAGCCATTGCAAACATGATGAATGGGCACTCTGACCAGTCAAAACAGCCCCATTTTAAATACTCATGGATATTGATAATTAAGATGGGCAAATGAAGATGGTTATTCCTTTTACAAAAATGCCATAGAGATGCTCTAAATAGTGCTCCGGATTGATTTAAAATATTTAGATTTGAAATAAAAAAGTTTAAAACTCCTGCTCTAGTCATTATCTACTGAGTGCCTAGCCATGTGTCAGGCGCTGTGCTTGGACCCAAGAGAGAAGGAAAGATAAAGAGGATGTAATTTCAAGCCTGCAGGAGCAGAGAGTACACCTGTCTGCTCATGGATAATTTTAATAATAGAATGGCGAAAGGCTCATTCCTTAAAAACACTAATTACCATAAACTCATTAAAGATGAATGCAAATTCTTCATGGAGACAGTTGTCACCAATAAGAAGTTTAGGGGAAAGGACATATTGGTTAAAAGCAAGGCATTATCCAGAGTTAGAATCTCTCTTGGTTTTCTCTGATGCTGGACCTCAAAGAAACTCCACTGTTCTAAGTCACTTCTCTCACAGTAATGACTGCCATATCTGTATCTTCTAGATACACAATTTCTCCCAAGCACACCATGCCCTGGGTTAATTTAATTCATCACATTATTGGCTTCATGCTTTGTACACATGTATCTTTCCTGAAATTCCTTTTTTTTCCTGCCCCATCAATCAAATCTCTGCTTATCTCTCATACCCTACTCACAAGTTACTCAGTGAATTATCCCCTGAATTCCCTAGCTTGCCTCTCACTCCACTTACCCACCTGTGCCTCTGTAATTTGTGAAATCACTTAACTAGTATTAGTTGAGTACTTCTTGTATGTCAGGCCTGTTTCTAAAGGCTGGGAATGTAAATATAAGCAAAACAGAAAGAAAATTCCTTCTTGCATGACACTTAGAATCTGGAACATGAGTTATGTCATAAAGAAATAAATATGTTGTCAAGTGGTGATAACTGTTATTTAAAATAAAGTGATGCAACATCATTAGAGTCCTTTCCTGATTTTTCTATGGAAAGGAATGGGATAATCAAGGAAGGATGCTGAGGAGATGGCATTTGAGCAGATATCTGAAGGGATACTTTGCATGCAGAAACACATGCAAAGGCCCTGAGGCAGGAACATGTTTGGGAGCTCTAAGGAGAGCAAGTAGGTCAATGTGTCCTGCGCAACATGATAGTGCGGGAGGCAGTCAGAGAGATGGCTGAGTCAAGTCATAGTGTGACCTTACTAAGGAATTCAGAATATGTGTGATGAGGGGCCATAGAAAGTTTTGAAACATGAGAATTACATGATCTAACCTTTGCAAGATTAATCTGGCCACTATGCAGAGAAGAGACTGGATGGGACAGGCGTGGAAGCAGCAAGTGCAGAGGGAGATTGGCTCTGCTGAGAAATAATGGTGTCACTTGTCTTTAGTTGCTTCTGGTGTTTTACTGTAAATTGTTTAAAGGTGGACCTTGATTTATTCATTTTTTATTATTAGTATCTAGCAAATGCCCGGCGCTTAATAGATGTTTAATAAGTGCTTACAGAAGGAAGGAAGAAGGGAAGGATTGAGTAAATAAGTAATGAATATGATGATTCTTGAATCTGCTTAAAAGAAACTCAGATGGGAAAATGTTCCTCTTTCCAAGCAACAGTACAAAACACTTCCTTATTTTTTCCAAACCTTAAATTTGGCTTTTTATTAGAAAATTGAAAAAGTTGGGTCCTACTTGTGTCCCAACACCAAAAATGAATGTGCAGCCTTGAAGATGGCTTCATTATGCAAAAACTGACCAATTGATTTTCAGAGTTATTGGAAACAGGAAGAATGAATGGCTTACATTTATTGGAAGTGGGCATTGTTTCTAAACAAGAGAGAAATACTTCTTCCTTCTCTCTTAGTGGGTGGCACTGTGCTCTTCTGGGCTTACAGAAAGCCAAGGCCACTGAGCAGATGGTCCATTATTGGGGTAGAGGAAAACAAGATAAATCTCTCATCTGAAATTAGTTTAATTTGGGAAGAAAATTTTCACTTTCACAGATGTACTTGAAGTTGGCACAAAAATGAGAACATGTTGAATTTAAATCAATTTCTCTGATTCCTTATGTTTTCTGTTAACTATTAGTCAAATGCTCTTCTGCTATATTTGGCAAAATAACAATAAAGGACAAACCTAACCCTAAATGCAATGATTCATCACCCAAGAAGCATTTGTAACAAGATTGTGTTTGGGACTTCATTTAACAACCCCAATTCAGGCCCTGCCACAAGAAATTTAACATTTAAACAATGTTTCACTCATAAACCAAGCCTTTGGATAGGAAAATCAGGAAAAAATGGGCAGACTCACTATGTCTGAGTCACTTGACTATGTTGTAAATTCAAAAACAATAAAAGCATGCAATTCACTGTGTCTGGAGAGATGGTTAAGGGTGTCCCAATGAGTAATTATAGATGGTTATATTGTCTCTGAGAATTTGGGGTAAAAACATACCCACATTCAGACATAGGTTTATAGTACATACTCAGTGATGTCTGAGCATGTGATAGACATTAAAGAAACTTCCACTTGGAATATCCTTAATCCCTGGCATCGTACATCACAATCTTATTTTTACATTGCCTGTGGGATCTGTTTTAATCTTAGGGGGATATGTTGGTAAATGGCAATTCTATTTTTGAGTTGTTTGGGTGGAAATATTGGAGGTCTTCTTAATTTCTCTTTATCTCACATCCTCTGCATCTAATTCATCAAAAAATTCTATCCGCTCCATCTTTAAAATACACCCAGAATCTTCCTACTTCTCACCCCTCTGTTGCCATCATTATCTCTCTTCTGGATTATTGCAAGTTTCCTAGCTTGTCTCCCTGCTTCTGACCTCAGCAGCCACAGGGGAGGCAGTTAAAAATACATCTCACCTCTCCTTAAATCGCCACAATGGTTTTGCATCAGGGTAAAAGACAAAGTCAGCAGAGTATAAGGCACTATGTGATGTGTGTCTCCTAGACTCCTTTAGCTTTCTAACCTCATCTCCTATGACCTTCCCCTTTATTCACTCTGCACCGGTGCTGGCCTCTTCAATGTCTCTGGCACAAACCAGATATACTCTTGCCTCAGGGCCTTTGCATATGCTATTTTCTCTTTCTGGTTTGCTTGTCTCCAGGTATTTGCATAGCTTGTTACTTTACTTCTTTGAGGACTTACTGAAATGTCATCCTATAAGGCCACCCTCTCTAAAATTACCATACCACACCACACGCGCATATCTCTCTTCCCTGCTGTATTTTACTTCCTGGTATTCACTCCAGTGTAATAGACTGTATATTTTATATACATATCATAATTGTCTTTTCCCCTACTAGAATAGAAGCTCCAAAAGGGCAGAGATTCATCTATGTTCACGACTCTATCTCCTAGATGCTAGAATAGTGCCTGGCACACACTAAAGATGTAATAATCAATTAATTCAAAATATATTTAATTTATAATTTTGAATTCCCCCTATCCAAATATGTTTTGTTCATAAATGATAATCTATGAGACAATTTCTGGTTTTGCCTAGATACAGCATTTGTGAAAATCCTTGGTTCTTTTGCTTCAGTCATAAAGTAATGAAATATTCATGTGAGGTACAATAGATGTTTTATGATTCATTTCCAGAAAATGGAGTAAAGTTTGCTGATGTGACCAAAGGCTCACGCCAAAAAGTAACAGAACAAAGGGAGGCATGGTAACAGTCACATTGTTTTAGAGGAAGTCTAAACCCTCCAATCAAATAGCAACGAAGTACTTATTTTAACCTCATTGGTAGGTGACGTCCAGGAAAGCCTGTGAACCCTGTAGTACTCAGCCAGTGATGAACCAGGGGAGGGATTTGCGAACTAGGAGATAAAATGCTGGCTGTAGCCCTCCGTGTGTGCCTGTGCCGCAGACACCTGCTCTTGCAAGACTGACATTAAAGTCTAGCTTTGCTGTACTCTGGGCTTTCATGTCCTTTCTTTGGTAATCAGACCAGTGGGCTTATTTCTCACATTCAGAAATATGAAAAGTGAGAAATTTAACATGAGGAGAAGGAAACATATGTGGACCAAGAGACTGGTGCTGCATGAACCTTTGTTGTAACCTAGGTAAACTGTGGAAACTAGAATGGAACACTACTTTCAGGGAAAGTAAGAACCAAGTTCCCATCCTTCATCTCTACTTCTTGTAGATGTCAGGATTGACTCAAATGCTTAGAGAGTCAGTTTCTTCATATGCAATGAAGGACCTGAACTAGCTGACTCCTTGAAGCCTTTCCCTAAGCTCTACTATCATGATTTCTTACTTAGTAAAGATTTTCTAAAAAAAAATAGATACATGAAAAATCTTCACTATTAAAAGGAAATTTATGGTAAGAAAAAAATTTTAAATATTGAAGAAGCAACTGTTAAGAAAGGATGAAACTGGATCTAGGCTCATAGCATCAAGAGTTTGTGGGTCTTTGCCTAGAGCACTGCCATTAAGGGGACTCAGAATCCAAGGCCCAGGCTCTGTCCCTTGGTTCACATGCCTGAGGTAATATGACTAACCAAGTGTGAGTCAGGACCAATCTGATTTTGCCAGAGAACCAGTTCTCTCTGTGATGTGAGAGAACTACTGTCCCTGTGGACCCACCATTACAGATGGGAGACTGTTTTCAGAGAAAAGGACCAAGGACAACTTCCCCAAAGCATCTACTGAAACTTTCAATGCCCCGGCATTAGCACCACCACATCACGCAATGGAGAGCATTCTAGGTAGATGATACTTTTTTGACTCTTTAATCACCAATATTAAGGTCAATGGTTCTTTTCTTAAATTCAAATGGCAGGTTACTGACATGATAATTAATCTTAGATGACCCTCAAAATACTATCTGCTCAGTCAATATTGATCTCAGTAACTTTTACAACTTAATTTTATAGATCATGAAAATCAGTTTATATGCTTTTCCCCATGCAACCCAGACCCCATGTTAGAGAGAATCCTCTTCCAGTTCAGTCTGCCTCCAAGGGCCCAACTTGGATAAAATTTCCTCAACAGAAATAGATATGGACTTATTTAAATATTTTTTATTATGTGGTCGATAATGTTTTTTTGTGACTATTTTAAAATTAACTGTGAAAAAAATTACTGAGTTTCTTCAATTCACTTTGTCTCACTACCCAGTCAATCTCTGAAAGTTCAATTTTAGGGCTGATCTGAAAATTAATCAACATTTATTTCTAAGTGTATAGTGTGCATGCTCACAGGTAGGAATGCTTCTTTGGTCTCTCGCCTAAAACCTAACATAAGCAAGTACAGTAAGTTTTAACTGTTATTTATGTGGCATCTTAAAATATCATCCACTCTTTATTTTAGGATAAGTTTCTTTACCCCTTCATAGTAGGGGTATGTCCAATTTACACGGAGCTATGCTGACTTTGGAGCAGGTTTTGAATTCCCAAAGAGCTATGTGTCCTTCCCAGTATTCTACTAAATTAAGTTTAATATGTAAATAAAGGCCAAAATTCAATCAAGGCTATATTGAGAAGATCTCTATTCTGATTCCTCTGAACCAGAAGTTTTGGAGTTTCTGAAGGCTGAGTACATATTCTGATTTCTAAGTTTCTTCTATTGATATTTTTTCCCTCAAATAACATAAGTAGGAATTAAATGGTTCATTGCTTTGGGGAAAATTTTATTTTTTGCTCAATAGCTGAAATTTAAGATACTTTTTCCCACTTGCTTTTGCTTCCATTTGACAAGCTTCAGGCAGAATTTAAGGCAGGAATCCAATATACTTAAATGTTGCTGTAATAAGATAGAACTGGGCTTTCCACAAAATCTTTCCTTGAGACTTATTGCTCAACAGTGCCTTTTCTTATCACTACACACCCCCCCAATTTAATTAAATGTATAAGTCATTTCTTCTCAACAGAAGGTTTCCCAATGCTAGGAAAATCTCTAACATAAGTTTTGGGGAAAACTGAATGATATTAGAATGTAAGCTGGACACCAACAGGCAATAACTACTTCAAAAATAGAAACTATTAATATACTTTAAGAATGTTTTGACCAGGGAATAATAGGTAAGAACTGGTAATAAATTTTACCACTAGAATTAAAGTAAAACCTATTTTTTCCCCTAAACTTTTGTCTTTTGCCTTTCAAGAGATTTAAAGTTACAATAATTCCTCATGAGAATTACAAAAGTAATGAAAAGGATAGAAAGGCTTCTAAGAAGTAAGGTGAAGCCGCTAGGTTGATATAGCTCAGGGAAGCGCCTGAGGGGTGGATTTACTTTCAAACATTTGGAGAACTGTCCTAGGTTGCCAATGACTAGATGTCCTTCATTGCTACAAAGGGCAAACCAAGAGAAAATGGGCTAAAATTCCAGTAGAAACATGGGAGCACGTTGCTAAGTGCGTACAACCACAGGTGCATGTTGGTTTACCTGGGAGCTTTAAAAAAATTACCAGTGCCTCAGAAAAATTAAATCAGCTTAAGCATTGGTATTTTTCAAAAGTTGCTCAGGATATGCTAATATACAGCTGAGGCAGAGAGCACCAGGGTCAGGCAAGAAGTTTCTATGAAATAACATCATTAGAGAATATTAAGAATGGAACAAATAAGTTATAGACAAAGAAAACATGCCTGTTGTTTTCTAAAGATGCTTGTTTTCAAGCCTCAAACCTATAGGAAGCTCTCACCTTTTTTCCACATCTGTGATTTCAGAAGGATACAAGTGCCATTTGGGGATCCAAAATTTAGACAAGGAGTTGAGGTAGTGTTCCCTGCTTCCCGTAGGGGATTACTCATTATAAAACCAAACACAGCCTCCTGAAACTACCAAACACAGAAGCATCTTTAGGCTACTAAGTAGCTCTGACTCTGCCACTCTGAGATTCACCTGCTCCATAGAGTTGTATCATGTTTTTACCATAATGCCAACACTGTATATCTGGGCCCTAGACGGACACTGCCCTGACTCCATTTCCAGCACTTTGGCTCAAATCTGTGTCCTTTCTTTCTGGAAGCAAGCTGGAACTCCCAGAAGGAATAGCAATAAGTCAGTGAGAGATGATCCAAAGAGGGTAATCCCAGGCATGTTGACAAAATTCACAAATCTATTTATGCCATAGTCAGCTTATTTGCCAAGCCTGTTCCAATCCACCCACTGTCTGGAGACAACTACACTCTAGCCCTCCAATCCGGGCACAAGTTGTAAATATCTGGCTAACTTCTTTCATTTGCTTTTATTCTCCCTATCCTCTGTATGGTGACTGCATAGTCTGGCCACATAGGATCTCTTTCTAGTCTACTTGATATCTCTCTAGGTAAAGCCCAGATAAGAAGATTCAGTACTTTAGTTTACAGGAGAAGAAGAAAGAACAGGAGGATAAGTAAAAGGAGGAGGAGCAGGAATAGGAGAAAGAAAAAGAAGGAGAAAGAAGAAGAGAAAGGGGATAAGGTGAAGGGGGTGGAGAAGGAAAAGCAAAAGAAAAGAGGAGAAGAGGAGGAAGAAGAAGGGGAGTGGGAGAGGGAAGAGATAAAGAGGAGGAAGGAGAGAAGGAGGAAGGATAGAATGAAGAGGAAGGGGAAGAGGAGGGGAGGGGGAAGAGAAACCTAAATTGCTTTTTATCAATGCAATGTGTCATCTTCTTTATTTCCAGTATGTCTGTATAGTATTATGATCTTCAAAATAACCATGAGTATTGAGTATGATTTTCCAGATAATTAGACAAGGCTTGGGGAGTTGAAATAACTCTCCCAAGGATACACAGATATAAGAACCAGGCTGAGATTAAAGGTGAGCCTATCCTACTCCACAGTTCATGATCTTTTGACTTTCTTTGCTTGTTTTCCTAAGTCTTATTTCTGGAAAAGATGAGTCATATCTCCCCAGAGCTGCCACAAGCCTGGGATATGTTAATCTCATAGCATTTCACATGAGTGACACAAGAATTGTATGATGTAGTTTCCATACGTCCGTCTCTACTCAAGTATTTACTCTGCAAATGACCTACTCTTCAAGTGAGAGACTCCATTTCCTTCCAACACAATTGTAATGATTACAGTTAGGTATGTCATATTCAAACCACAAGAAATGGAGAAGAAGGTGAAGGAGGAAGGGGGGGAGGGGCATGAGAAGGAGGAGAAGAAGAAGGAGGAGGGGGAGGGGGAGGAGGAGAGGAGGAGGGGAAGGGGAGGAGGAGGAAGAGGAGGAGGAGAGGAAGAACAGGAAGAAGAAAAATTGTAAAAAGAAAGGATGGGGGGACAAAACCCTTACTTAAGAGGAATAAGGATAAGAATTACAGTGTACCTCTCACCACAGAACAGGAAAGCAAGAAGAGAGTAAGTTAGTGTTGAAAATTAAAAATAAAAATCAAGCTAAAATTCTGTATCTGTCAGAATCATCCTTTGAAAGTGGAGGAGAAATTTTTAAAAACCAAAACCTGGAATTCATCACCAGTCAACTTGCTCTGCAGGAAATATTAAGTGAAGTTCTTCAGAGAGAAGGAGAATGATAAAGGTCAGAAACTTGGATCTACATAAAGAAAGGGAAGAATTGAAGAAGGAATATATAAAAGTAAAATAAAATATTTTTTCTGATTCTTATTTAATCTAAAAGATAATTTTAAGGACAATAATAATAACAATGTATTAGGAGATTATAAATGGGTGAAATGAGTGACAGCAATGTCACAGGGGAAGCAGGGAGAAATTGAGAATAATAATTCCCTATAAGTTACCTATACTACATGGTAAGAGTATGGTATTTTTTGAAAGTGGCGTTAAAGTAGATAAAAATGTAAGTTGAAGGGCAACCACTGAAGTTTTTAATATAATCAACATGTTAAGGTAGGAGATAAAATAAAATGATATAAAATAGTCAATTAAAACTAGAGAAGTAATACTGAAAGGGGGGAAATAAATGCAATGAATAAAAAAGAATTTCAAATATGGTAAGTATTAATGCAAGTGGAATTCACTTAAAATGTGAATAGTCCAAATAAGCCAATTGAAAAACAGAGATTGTTAGAGTGGTTTTAAAAATAAAAGTGATCCACTCCATGTTGTCTGAAAAAGCCTACTTTATTTTTTTTTAATTTTTACTTTATATTAGAGCATAGTTGATTAACACTGTTGTGTTAGTTTCAGGTATACAGCAAAATGATTTAGATATACATATACATGTATCTATTCTTTTTCAAATTATTTTCCCATTTAGGTTAAGCCTGGTTTAAATACAAAGATTCTAACAGTTTAAGAGTATAGGAAGAGAAAAAGCTATATTATACTAACACTAACAAAAAGAAAGCAATATTAATTTCAGGCAAAAAGTACTTCAGGACAAGGAAAAGATTCAGAGATAAATAGAAGCATTACATGACAATAAAGAGCCAATTCTCCAAGAAGATATAGTAATCCCAATTGTGTGTGCACCAAACAAAGGAGCATGAAAATACATGAGGCAAAAATTGATAGAACTAAATGGAGAAATAAACAAATCCATTTTTAATAGAGATTCAACACCTCTTTTACTATTTGATATATCAAGCAGGCAGCAAATCACAAATGATACAGGTGACTTAAACAGCACTATCAATCAACTTGATCTAATTGACATGTAAGGAATACTTAATTCAATAGCAGAATATACATTTTTCTCAAGATTACATGCAATATTCACCAAAATATAGCGCATTCCAGGCCATTAAAACACATCTTAACAAATCTGAAAGAACAAAGTGTGTTCTCAAACCACAGTAGAAATAAATTATAGAGAGATAACTGGAAAAATCCACAAATATTTGGAAATTAAATAACTTACTTCTAAAGAAACTATGAGTCAAAGGAGAGGTCCCAAAAGAAATTGTAAAATATTTTGAACAAAATGTAAATGAAAACATAATATCAACATTAGAGAGATATAGCAAAAGTAATGTATAGAGTGAAGTTTATAGCATTAAATGCTTATATTAGAAAATAAGAAAGATCTGAAATCAACAACCTAAAATTTCACTTTAGAAAATTAGAGGAAAATAACAACTTAAGTGTAAAGCAGCAGAAAAGAGCAAGAAGTAATGTAAATTAGAGTAGAAATCAATGAAATTGAAAATGGGAAACCAAAAGAGAATGTTGTTTTTTAAAATCTGGTGCTTTGAAAAGATCAACAAAATTGATAAACTTCTAATCAAGCCAAACAAGAAAAAAATGAGGGGGGAGGAAAAAGATGACAGCGAAATAGAGGGACGTAGAATGCATCCCTCTCCACAGATGCATTGAGAATGCACTGAAGGATGCAATAATTCCCACAGAGAACCAGCTGAACACCAGCAGATGGCCTCGGACGCTGGAAAGGACCGCAAGGAGGCCAACATGACCAGCACCTCTGCAACAGGCAGTGGAGAGACGCCCCAAGTGGGCCACCTAAGGCGCTCAGGGATAACAAGCACCCTCAGGCACTTGGGCGGGGCTAGATTAAAACCCCTTGGAACCCTAGCAGCAGGGCGGCTGCTGAGAAAACAACAACAACAACAACAACAACAACAACAAAAACCAGAGAGAGGCCCAACTCTAAGATTTTCTGTTTACGCCTGAGCCACCAGTGTCCCTCTGCAACAGGCACCTCCAAGCCTGACTGAAACAACAGTGCGCCACTGCTCACTCACTCCCAGGGGAAGGAGCCACTATTGTACCCTCTCCCTCCCAACACACCGACGCTTACAGTCGAACAATAAAGGAACCTCTGCTGGTCACAGAATAATGCAAAAAAACCCAAGGCAAGGAGAAGGACACTTACAGCTGAGACTCTAAGGAAACAGAAATATTATTCCTATTGAACTGGTCCATTCTGGGATCAGTTCTGGATTTTTTTTTTTTCTTCTTTTTCTCTTTTTTTTTCTTTCTTTATTTAATACGATCTTAGCCCTAAGGAATCTACAAGTTTTATAACATAATTTTTTAATGATATTTTTTATTCTTTTATTTTTATTTTTTTGCCTTTTTATATACTTCTATATCTAGCTAAGTTTTTGGTAGTATGGTCAATATATCTCTCATACTTTCCTTTCATCCCTATCTTTTATACATTTCTATTCCCTTCTTTTTATTTGCATATTTCCAACCACACTACCCTCTTCTGTTCTCCTTTCCTCCAGCCATTTTAAGTTTATTTTACCTTAACATACATATAAGCAACACTATCGATCCGCTCAGACTCCTTGCTCTATTCTCCAGATGATGCACCGCCTTGGTATTTAATATTAGGTTTTTGTCTTTATCTTAGTTCTTAGTACAGTTGTCTAATTACATTCTGAGAATCTCCATTCTCTCTGGTGGTACTCTGGCTCTTTTCTATATTTGATCCTAGCTTACAAAATCTCCCTGGATTAATGTTTGTATGTGTAAGGTGTTATTTATTTGTTTGTTTGCTTTTGCTTTTGTCTCTGATTTCTTCTGTTTCAGTTGTCAATTTCTGTTGGGTTTCTCTTTGAATATCTGATAGCACACTGGGGTTCTGTCAGGTCTTTCCAGAGCCTTATGTCCTAATGGATTCAGTAATCGTGTGTCTTATACATGTATGTGTTTCCTAGACTTATTATTTGTTTAACCCAACACTTGGACATTAGTCTGAGGCTTGGACAGTCTTCTATAAACACCTCTATCGCCAGGACAAGCAACCCCAAAAGTGTGGACAACCATGAGGAAACAAAGAAACCCCATGCAGGCAAAGGAGCAGGAAAAAAACCCACAAGACCAAATAAATGAGGAGGAAATAGGAAAAATGCCTGAAAAAGAATTCAGAGTAATGATAGTCAAAATGATACAAAATCTCGATAACAAAATAGAGAAAGTACAAGAAACAGTTCATAAGAACTCAGAAAAACAAACAGCAATGGGTAACAAAATAACTGAAATTAAAAATACTCTAGATGCTATAACCAGCAGAATGACTGAGGCAGAAGAACGAATAAGTGAGTTGGAAGATAGAATGGGGGAAATAAACGCCACAGAGCAGGAAAAAGAAAAAAGAATAAAAAGAATAGAAGACAGTCTCAGAGACCCCAGTGATAACCTTAAACATACCAACATTCGAATCATAGGCATCCCAGAAGAAGAAGAAAACAAGAAAGGGTCTGAGAAAATATTTGAAGAGGTTCTAGTGGAAAACTTCCCCAACATGGGAAAGGAAATAATTCACCAAGTCCAAGAAGCACAGAGAGTCCCATACAGAATAAACCCAAGGAGAAATACACCAAGACACCTATTAATCAAACTAACGACAATTAAACACAAAGAAAAAATATTAAAAGCAGCAAGAGAAAAGCAACAGACAACATATAAGGGAAAACCCATCAGGATAACAGCTGACCTTTCTACAGAAACTCTGCAGGCCAGAAGGGAATGGCAGGATATCCTGAAAGTCCTGAAAGAGAGAAACCTACAGCCAAGAATACTCTACACAGCAAGAATCTCATTCACATTTGAGGGAGAAATCAAAAGCTTTCCAGACAAGCAAAAGTGAAGAGAATTCAGCACCACCAAACCAGCCTTACAACAAGTGCTAAAGGAACTTCTCTAAGTAGGAAACACAAGAAAAGGAAAACACCTACAAATACAAACCCAAAACAATTCAGAAAATGGTAATTGGAACACACATGTCAATAATCACCTTAAATGTCAATGGATTAAATGCTCCAACCAAAAGACACAGACTGGCTGAATGGATCCAAAAACAAGACCCTTCTATATGCTGCCTACAAGAAACGCACTTCAGACCAAGGGATACATATAGACTGAAAGTGAAGGGATGGAAAAAGATATTCCATGCAAATGGAAGTCAAAAAAAGCTGGAGTAGGAATACTCATATCAGACACATTAGACTTGAAAGTAAAGACTACTAAAAGAGACAAGGAAGGACACTACATAATGATCAAGGGATCCATTCAAGAAGAACATATCACAATGGTAAATATCTATGCCCCCAATATAGGAGCACCTCAATACATAAGGCAAATGCTAACAGCTATAAAAGGGGACATCGACAGGAACACAATAATAGTGGGAGACTTGAACACCCCACTTACATCAATGGACAGATCATCCAAACAGAAAATCAATCAAGACACACAAGCTTTAAATGACACATTAGACCATCTCGACTTAATTGATATTTATAGGACATTCCATCCAAAAACGACAGAATACACTTTCTTCTCAAGTGCACATGGAACATTTTCTAGGATAGATCACATCTTGGGTCACAAATCAAACCTCAGCAAATTCAAGAAAATTGAAATCATATCAAGCCTCTTCTCAGACCACAACGCCATGAGACTAGATATCAATTACAGGAAAAAACTGCAAAAAATACAAACACATGGAGGCTAAACAATTCACTCTTAACCAAGAAATCACTAAAGAAATCAAAGAGGAAATCAAAAAATATCTAGAAACAAATGACAATGAAAATACAACAACCCAAAACCTATGGGACACAGCAAAAGCAGTTCTAAGAGGGAAGTTTATAGCAATACAGTCCTACCTCAAGAAATAAGAAAATTATTGAATCAACAACCTAACCTTACACCTCAAACAACTAGAGAAAGAAGAACAAAGAAACCCCAAAGTGAGCAGAAGGAAAGAAATCCTAAAGATCAGAGCAGAAATAAATGAAAAAGAAAGGAAGGAAACCATAGCAAAAATAAATAAAACTAAAAGTTGGTTCTTTGAGAAGATTAACAAAATTGATAAACCATTAGCCAGACTCAACAAGAAAAAAGGGGAGAAGATGCAAATCAACAGAATTAGAAATGAAAAAGGAGAAGTCACAACGGACAGCACAGAAATACAAAAGATCATGAGAGACTACTACAAGCAACTATATGCCAATCAATTGGATAACCTGGAAGAAATGGATACATTCTTAGAAAAATACAATCATCCAAGACCGAATCAGGAAGAAATAGAAACCATGAACAGACCAATCACAAGTATGGAAATTGAGGCAGTGATTAAAAATCTCCCAACGCACAAAAGCCCAAGACCAGATGGATTCACAGGCGAATTCTATCAAACATTTCGAGAAGAGCTAACACCTATCCTTCTCAAACTCTTCCAAAATATTGCAGAAGGCGGAACACTCCCAAACTCATTCTATGAGGCCACCATCACCCTGATACCAAAGCCAAGCAAAGATGTCACAAAAAAAGAAAATTACAGGCCAATATCACTGATGAATATAGATGCAAAAATCCTCAACAAAATACTAGCTAACAGACTCCAACAGCACATGAAAAAAATCACACCATGATCAAGTGGGGTTTATCCCTGGGATGCAAGGATTCTTCAATATACTCAAATCCATCAACGTGATACATCATATCAACAAATTGGAGGATAAAAACCATATGATCATCTCAATAGATGCAGAAAAAGCTTTTGACAAAGTTCAACATCCATTTATGATAAAAGCTCTCCAGAAAATGGGCATAGAAGGAAATTACCTCAACATCATAAAAGCCATATATGACAAACCAATAGCCGACATCATTCTCAATGGGGAAAAACTGGAAGAATTCCCTCTAAGAACAGGAACAAGACAAGGGTGTCCACTCTCACCATTATTATTCAACATAGTTTTGGAAGTGTTAGCCACAGCAATCAGAGAAGAAAAAGAAATCAAAGGAATCCAAATTGGAAAAGAAGAAGTAAAATTGTCACTCTTTGCAGATGACATGATATTATATTTAGAAAACCCTAAAGACTCTACCAGAAAACTGCTAGCACTAATTGATGAGTTTAGTAAAGTAGCAGGATACAAAATTAATGCACAGAAATCTCTTGCATTCCTATACACTAACAACGGAAGAGCAGAAAGAGAAATTAAGGAAACTCTCCCATTCACCATTGCAACAAAAAGAATACAATACCTAGGAATAAACCTGCCTAAGGAGGCAAAAGATCTGTATGCAGAAAACTTTAAGACATTGATGAAAGAAATCAAAGACGACACAAACAGATGGAGGGACATACCATGTTCCTGGATTGGAAGAATCAACACAGTGAAAACGACTGTACTACCCAAAGCAATTTACAGATTCAATGCAATCCCGATCAAATTACCAATGGCATTTTTCACAGAACTAGAGCAAGAAATCTTACGATTTGTATGGAAACGCAAAAGACCCCGAATAGCCAAAGCAATCTTGAGAAGGAAACATGGAGTTGGTGGAATCAGGCTTCCTGACTTCACACTATACTACAAGGCCATAGTGATCAAGACAATATGGTACTGGCACAAAAATGGAAAGGACGATCAATGGAATAGAATAGAGAACTCAGAAGTAAGCCCAAACACATATGGGCACCTTATCTTTGACAAAGGAGGCACGAATATACAATGGAAAAAAGACAGGCTCTTCAATAAGTGGTGCTGGGAAAATTGGACAGCTACATGTAAAAGAATGAACTTAGAACACTTCCTAACACCATACACAAAAATAAACTCCAAATTGATTAAAGACCTACATGTAAGGCCAGACACTATAAAACTCCTCGAGGAAAACACAGGCAGAACACTCTATGACATCCATCAAAGCAAGATCCTTTTTGACCCACCTCCTAGAATCATGGAAATATAATCAAGAATAAACAAATGGGACCTCATGAAACTTAAAAGCTTTTGCACAGCAAAAGAAACCATAAACAAGACAAGAAGGCAACCCTCAGAATGGGAAAAAATAATTGCCTATGAAACAACAGACAAAGGATTAATCTCCAAAATATACAAGCAGCTCATGCAGCTTAATACCAAAAAAGCAAACAACCCAATCCACAAATGGGCAGAAGCCCTAAATAGACATTTCTCCATAGAAGACATACAGATGGCCAACAAACACATGAAAAGATGCTCAACATCACTCATCATCAGAGAAATGCAAATCAAAGCCACAGTGAGGTATCACCTCACACCGATCAGAATGGCCATCATCACAAAATCTGGAAACCACAAATGTTGGAGAGGGTGTGGAGAAAAGGGAACTCTCCTGCACTGTTGGTGGGAATGTAAGTTGGTACAGCCACTATGGAAAACAATTTGGAGGTTCCTTAAAAAACTACAAATAGAACTACCATATGATCCAGTCATCCCACTACTGGGCATATACCCAAAGAAAACCATAATCCCAAAAGAAACTTGTACCATACTGTTTATTGCAGCACTATTTACAATAGCCAGGACATGGAAGCAACCGAAATGCCCATCAACAAATGAATGGATACAGAAGATGTGGCATATATATATACAATGGAATATTACTCAGCTATCAAAAAGGATGAGATGGAGCTATATGTAATGAGGTGGATAGAACTACAATCTGTCACACAGAGTGAAGTAAGTCAGAAAGAGAAGGACAAATACCGTTTGCTAACTCACATATACGTAATCTAAAAATGGTACTGATGAACTCAGTGACAAGAACAAGGATGCAGATACAGAGAATGGACTGGAGAACTTGAGGTTTGGGAGTGGGCGGGGGGTGAAGGGGAAGCTGAGACGCAGCGAGAGAGTAGCACAGACATATATATATACTACCAACAGTAAAATTGATAGTCAGTGGGAAGTTGTTGTATAACAAGGGGAGTCCAACTGGAGGATGGACGATGCCTTAGAGGACTGGGGCGGGGAGGGTGGGGGGGACTCGAGTGGGGGGGAGTCAAGGAAGGGAGGGAATACGGGGATATGTGTATAAAAACAGTTGATTGAACTTTGTGTACCCCCCAAAAAATAATTAATAAATAAATAAAATTAAAAAAAAAAAGGAAAAAAATGAGGGAAGATAAAAATTACCAATATCAGAAATAAAGGGAACACTAATGATAATAAGAAAATACTACAAAAATCTGTATTTCTACAATTTTGTTAATGTAGACAAAATGAACCAATTCCATGGAAGATACATACTACCAAAATTCATACAAAAAGAAATAGATAACCTGAATAGCTCCATACTTATTAAAGTTGAAATAATACTTTACAACCTTCCAAAAAGTAATTACCAGGCCCAGATGTTTTCACTGATGATTCCACCAAGTATTTAAGGAAGAAATAATACCTATTCTCTATAATCTCTTTCAAAAAAATACAAGCAGAGGGGATACTTTCTAATTTATTCTCTGAAAACAGAATTACCTTAATATGTAAAATGGATGCTATTACAAAGAAAGAAAACAACAGGTCAATATCTTCCATGAACACAGACGCAAAACCTTCAACAAAACATCAGCAAATAGCATCTAACAATATGTAAAAAGAAGTACACACTAAGAACAAGTGGGATTTATTCCAGGTATCTAAAGCTAGTATAACATTTGAAAAATCAATCTGTGTGAGCCAACACATAAGTATGCAAAAGAAAAAAAGATGCTGAAAAGCATTTGACACAATCCAACATCCTTTCATGATAAAAACCCTCAATACTCTAGAAGAAAGGAACTTCCTCAACTTGATAAAGGATACCTACATAAAACCTACATCCAACATGACAGGAGACTGGACTTCCCCACTAAGATTGGGAAAGGCAAAGAGATTCTCATCACTTCCATTCAGCATCATACTGAAAGTCCTAGCTAGTGCAATAAAACAAGAAAAGATTGGAAAGGAAGAAATAAAACTCTTTGTAGATGACATGATTGTACATAAATCTCCCCAGAATCTGCAGAAAAACACTCCTGGAACTAATAAGCAAATATAGCAAGATCCAACATACACATCAATACAAAACTCAGTTGCTTTCCTGTATACCAGCAATGAATATTTGAAATTTAAAAAACATTATTTACAATAGCACCAAAAATGAAGGTACTTAGGTGTAAATGTAACAACGTGTACAAAATTATATGCAGAAATCTAAAATATTGATGGAAGAAATCAAAGATCTAAATAAATGGAGATATCCCATGTTCCTGCATTGAAAGACAATATTCTTCTGATAACACTTATCCCAAATTGATCTGCTTATTCAGCCCAATCACTATCAAAATCTGATTCAACATAGTGTCTTTATAGATATCAACAGTGTCTAAAATTTATATGGAAAGGCAAAGGATCTAGAAGGCTCAACAAAATATTGAACAACAACACATTCTCTGATTTCAAAACTTATTAACAAACTACAGTCATCAAGAGAGTGTAAAGGATGACAGATGTCAGGGACCAGGTTTCTCACTGTTGGAGGAGGAGCTTACAGAAAAGCAAGGGGAGAAGTCTAGACTGACCCACATGGTGAGAGATTAGAGCTGAGCACATTAGTACGAACTCATGTTTAGCTTAATATAAATATTTATAGATATGTATATATATAAGTATCACTACACAGACATGTATTTCCTCACTCTGTCAGCTGAGAGGGCCTAGTGGTACTGACACTCCATGCGCAACGAGCACAACTGGGACACAGATCTTGGATTCTAATACAATTCTCTAATAAAAGTAAATAGGGCTCCTCTGAGAAATGACTTCCTAGAGGACTGGGTCAGTGGATATATAAGAAACACTTGGAGCACCTAAAAAAACCCTGAAAAACAAAACCAGTCAAACAAACCAAAAACCCACAATGACTGCTATATCAAAGGGATACAGGAATCAACCAAAAGAGGTCCCAATGGACAAAGCAAGAATGTCTGAACAACAAATAAACTTGTATTGGATAATAACCCAAAAATGTAAAATAAATATCCTTGAGTCAACATTGATATACATGAGTGATTGAGTAAATAAATCAGTAGAATAGATTCATCTCCCATCCAGACGAATTCTGAGTAATTCATATAATACTCACCATTCATGGAGGTGGAACATAGTTGCCCATTCCTCAGTGTGAGCTGCATATAGTGACTTCCTTCCAAAGAGTGTAGTAGGGAGAAAGGGGTGGCGGGGGGGGTGGGGGGGGGGAGAGTAATGTTACAGTGGAGAAACATGACCAATACTACCTCAGCCAGGAGTTCAAGGTTAACACCAAGAGTGATGGTCATATTAATAGGATATAACCTTAATATGCTGTGATGAGAATGGTGCTCTCTCTCTGTGGTTTTCCTCCTGGAAGGCTGGCAAGACAAGGTGGCAGTCTTGGATCCCAAGGGGGAGGGGAGAGTACCAGTTATAGGGGGATTGATGTCAGGTCGGCTCATTAGTTACCAGGGAAACCAGTAGAGGGGCACACCCTCACGGCCCCTTTGATAAGAAGGATCACCAGCTGGGGCTTGGGGCAAGTACGGTAGGAATGTCAGTCATGTGTGTAGGGTGTAGGTGCAGCAGGCGCTGGTGCAGCAGAGGATGTACAGAGAGCAGGAGGACAGCCATCTTGGGTGGCCTGACCATACCCTCCACCCCTACACACCCTACAAGACCGACCCTTACAATCTTGGTCTGCCCTTCTTCCGTGATATCCCTGGGGTCAGGTACGTAGGGGGCACTGCAACCAGACACCACAAATACAATACAGACAGCAGCAGTCAAAGAGTATCAAGGGTAGGATGGCTAGTACGCGCAGAACAGTCACTTGCCAGGATGTCTGCAAATTTTGGAGCCAAGCACTTGCCGGGTCAATGGAGAGAGAGACAATAGTAGCAGTGCCCTGTCCGGTTATAAGGAAGGTAAGGCCACCCCTGGTTTTCACAAGCCCAGAGCCACCCCCATGGGGAGGGGAAGGCCCAGCTTTGAAAGAAATATTCTGGTGGCCTATTCAGGAGTCAGCAGTCACAGTGTAGGTCTGCCACTTGTATGTTATGTTGAATGCCATTAGGGGTGGATGCATTAGGTCTTTCCAAACAAAAAACAGTTAACCCCAGTAGCTGGGTTTGTGTGTCCAGAAGCCAGCCTATACCACCCACATACCATAGGCTGCGGGTTCACGGACAGTCAGTTATATGGTAATATTTATCAACAGGGGTCCTTCTGCTATTTTAGCACGTGGGACACAAAGATGGTGAGTCTTTCTCCCCCATGGTCAGTAGTCCCCACATGGTCACAGTATCCAGGTCAATTTTTCATGGAAAAATTTCCATGAAATGCCATGTGCGTGAGATGCCACGGCAATGGCCTCTCACTGTACACACAGCAATTAGACTCATTTTGCAGCGAGGCCAGGGCTGCTGCCCAGACCTCAGACTAGGGATGAACCAGGCACAGCACAGGCAGATCATGACTATTCAGCAAAATACAAGCAGCACCTGCATTCAGAGATAATGCCACACCCACCTGTGGTTTTCGTCCTGGTTTGCAATACAGTTCCGAAAACTCGGTTTCCAGTAATACAAGAGCATGTCCAAAACCACGTATACAATGGCCAGCTAGTTTTACCTTGGGTGTCTGAACCACAGCTACTCCATTTGACTTTCAAATGCATTCCCTTCCTCAGTGGCCAAAGCAGATGCTCAATGCCTGGCAGAAGGACCACAAAACAGACTGCTCTGGTCAGTAAAATTTAAGTTCAATCGTGTATTGGGTTGGCCAAAAAGTTTGTTTGGGTTTTTCTGGGAGAGCTTCTGGAAAGATGCCGAACATACTTTTTGGCCAACACAATATAAGCCAGAATGACTTCCTCATACCTCAGTACGTGCAGATTTTCCCATCATTTTCCCTTTTGATTGCAAAATTTTCAATAGAAAGTATTGATGATCAAAATATCCATCCCTCGATGCTGGGGTGCTGGCTGCTACCCCAGGTTCAGATCATGTCCCTCAGTGCTAGGCCTCCTTTATATTCACCTAGCCATTCACTTTGAAGGAAAACTTATCAGAGCTCCTGAACAGGCTCAAGGTATGTTAATGGGGAAACACTTTACAGGCGATACATTTTATCATTTATACCCAATTGTCACACAAGCATTGTACACGTGCTTTTAGCAGCAGACTTAGAGCCAGCAGCGCCACACTTCATGAGTATTTACACTGTGTGGCAATTTCACTAAACAATTTTCTTGCCATCCAGAGCATCGGGGGAAAAGGATGGCTAACACAATGATGTTTATAAATACAGAGCTCAATTAACAGGACTGGAATTTAACATCCACTGAAACATAATACTGTTCTCTCTGAAGTTATCCTCCTCTCCACCAAACACAGCCAAATCAAAACTAATTTGTTTGCAAAAGAAGTCTTGTCAATTGACCACATAGGCTCCTCCAAGCTGGCTGAGGGGGAGCTCCTCAGGGGTCAGACTCAATTCCCAAAAGGCCTCTCAAGGCCAAGAAAGCCATGCCAAAAGCCTGCTATCAGGCTCTCCCTTGGTGGACTTTCCTCTTCTAGAAGTCCCCAAAATATTGAGATTCCTGAGTCAATGAATTTTCTTCATTTAACTTAGTTTAGTTTCAAGTTACCAAAATCTGGAGAGACTACTTTAGACAGACATTGCCAAAGCCTATTTCTATAGAGTTTACCTAAATGTTCTTTTTTCTCCTTTACTCTTAGAGATCACATAAGATTAAAGTTCCAGAGAACCAAGGAAGATCATTTACATCTCAAACACACAAAAGAAATACCAACTGCCTTCTATTAATAGAAAGCTAGCTTAACCGATTACAAATATCTCACTCGGATGCAATAACAGAGCCATTAGAGGCCATCATTCTCCAGATCTCTTAGCAGCCCCCATTCATCAAGGACAGCCACCACAAGGCCCCACATACTAGTAGACAGCCACCCCGGGATTACCCTGAAGCTTTGGGGATTACCCCTGCAATTTTGGGGTCCCACGTATTAGTGGACGGCTGCCACAACTTTCCATTCCCAGTCCTGTATTCCCCAACATCTCCGTGCCCGCAGGCTCACAGGAATTCCTTGGTCTCCTGGCTGCTCTACAATTTGTTGGGCTGCACCCCGAAGGCCTACAAGGCCTGTTACTTGCCCAGCTTTGAGACCAAAGAAAGAGCCCAGAGTCAGTGGTTTAATGGATGGGGGAGCTTACCTGTCCAAAGCTAGGCTCCTGGAGCGACACCCCAGCGTGTGCAGTGGACAGCGGGCGGGACGTGGCAGCAGACGTAGCTCAGGGGAGGAAGCGGGGATTACCAGTTATAGGGAATTGGTGTCAGGTGGGCTCATTAGTTACCAGGGAAACCAGCCGAGAGGCATGCCCTTCACCACCACTTTGATGAGAATAATCAGCAGCTGGGGGCTGGGGTAAGTACTTAGGAAGGTCAGTCTTGTGCATAAGGAGTAGGTGAAGCAGGCACTGGTTGGGCAGGGGATGTGCACAGAGCAAGGGAACAGCCATCCTGAATGGCCTGACCAAATACCTCCCCCAAACCCATCACTGCAGTCCAATCCTGAGAGGAAAAGCTAGAAACTAGCACAGCCAAGAGGAGGTGTGGAGACATCACAATTAACTATAATGTGGTAGCCTGAATGGGATCCTGGAATAGGAAAAGGAAATCTGAAAAATGTGTGGACTCTAGTTAAAAATAGTGTAATGATATCAGTTCATTAGTTGTGGCAAATAACTATAGTAATATGAGATGTTAACAGCAGAGAAACCCAGGTGTAGGGTATATGGGAACCCCCTATACTCTCTTCACAAGTTGTCTATAAATCTAAAAGTATTCTAGAATAAAAGTCTATTTTGAATAAACACTGAGAAAACATTTTTTACAATCCCTATTTTCCACTTTAACCTCTCGTCTTCTGTGTTTATGTTATTTATTGATGTTTTACTAAAGTCTTCAATTTTATGGCTGAAAAAAAGAATTCAATTTAAAATGGCATAATTCATAAGATTGAACACATGTATGTAGAGACTGGGTCTAATAATTCTTACATTTATTTCTGCATATATAAATGCTCAATACCTTGAGAAAATAGTTTGATTAAATAACAAGGACCATAGCTACCTATGAACAAAGGGCAGTGTGAACTGGACCCCAGAGAGGATTTTGTCTACTAAGAGGCCCCTGGCCAAATTGTTGGAATAACTGATAACACCACAGCTCTCAAAACCAATGAAATGATCATGTCAAGAGTAAATGAAAACTTACGAGCATCAACCTGACAAATCTAGAGATGCCTAAAATAGTGTTTCTCAATTCTGACCTCCCAACAAAGATAAGCACTGTGTCTGTACTCTGCAAATTCCTGTTGGAAAAGGAAACATCTCATCCTGACAGGTGGAAGGATTTCTCTTCCTTTGTAGTAGCTCCTCTACCTCTGTTAAGATTGGCCACAATTTGAATGATTCCCTACATCTGAGTCTGCTTCTGTTTTGTAAATAAGTTCATTTGTGTCATATTTTAGACTTCCACATTTAAGTGATATCATATGATATTTGTCTTTGTCTGGCTTACTTCACTTAGTATAATAATCATCTCTAGGTCTATACATGTTGCCGCAAATGGCATTATTTCATTCTTTTTTTATGGCTGAGTTGTATCCATTGTGAATGTATCACATCTTCTTTACCAATTCATCTGTCAATGGACATTTAGGTTGCTTCCATGTCTTGGCTATTGTAAGTAGTGCTGCTATGAATATTGGGGCGCATGTATCTTTTTGAATTAGAGTTTTCTCTGAATATATGCCCAGGAATGGGATTGCTGGATCATATGGTAGCTCTATTTTTAGTTTTTTGAGGACTCTCCATACTGTTTTCCACAGTGGTTGCATCAATTTACATTCCCATCAACAGTGTAGGAGGGTCCCCTTTTCTGCATACCCTCTCCAACATTTGTTATTTGTGGACTTTTTGATGATGGCCATTCTGACTTCTGTGAAGTGGTACCTCACTGTAGTTTTGATCTGCATTTCTCTAATAATTAGCAATACTGAGCATCTTTTCATGTGTCTATTGGTCATCTCTATGTCTTCTTTGGAAAAATGTCTATATAGAACAGACTTATGGTTGCTAAGGGAGAAGGGGTGTGTGTGTGGGGGCGGAGTGTGTGTATGGGGGTGTGTGTGTGGGGGGCAAGGTGGGGCAGCACATGGACTGGGAACTTTGGATTAGCAGATGCAAACTATTATATATAGAGTAGATAAATGAATAAACAATAAGATCCCATTGTATAGCACAGGAAACTATACTCAATATCCTCTAATAAACCATAATGGAAAAGAGTATAAAAAAGAATATATATATATGTATATATATAAAACTGTAACACTTTACAGTACACCAGAAATTAATGCAATGTTGTAAATCAACTATGCTTCGACAAAAAATAAATTTTAAAAATAAATAAAAAGAATGATCCCCCTTCCCTATCCTGGCTCTCCTCTCTCTGTTATGTCCCTAGAAAGTTTCTCATTTCTGCACTGCGTAGAAGTAGAACTGCCTTGCTTTTCATTAGTGCAAGCCATTTACATGAGAAAGCAGAATTCTATAAACAGAAAAGATACTCACTGGCCACAAATCTACTTCCAAAGGCAAAGTATCCTGTGGAAGCAAATGGAAAAAGCACATGCAGAATTTGAAAAATGCCTTACTTAACAGATCTAATCTCACGTAGTGATAATATTTATGGGGAATACCAATGAACTACTCCCACTGAAACAGGCTTTGTCTCTCAACTGGGGTTTGGAGCTATGTGCTTCCTTGCTTTTTTCCTTGAAATAGCCTAGCCTTTAACTATATTTGAATGGGAAAGCAGCATAAAATACCTTTTTAAAGTCAATTTAGGCAAAACAATCCTTTTTCTCATATGAGTTCTAAAAAGATAACATAATAACCAAGCAGGAAGTAAAAATACAAGATGGCCCTGCCCCCACCCCCAAAGAAAACCTGATTAAAATGGAAAGGTTAAACTTACTTATGATATCAAATGTTTTCATCATGGGAATGGACGTGCAAATAAATGAAAGCTGTACAAATAACTTCACTTTACACAACTAACATTTACTGAGGATTTCTCATGTATCCCATTGACCTTAGCATATATTATGAATTATATTTTTACAATTTGAATTATTTTTGAATGAGCAGAATGTAATACTTGGCTGTAATCAATACATAGATTATTTTCAGTTGTTAAAAAATCACTATTAAATCATATCTTGTTGCATTTAGAGCCATCTCTGGTGAGGGGAGGGGGTGGGCTATAAAGGCAGAATGTGGAATTTCCCAACTGAATGACATATGCCTCTTTTGGAGTCTCAGTGAGCAGTGAGGTGGAAATTCACACAGAGGACTAGATAAGGTGTCTGGCCTACGGTAACCACCACCTACTCTTTCTCTAGGCATATTTGAAATTTCCTCTGTCCCTTCAAGTTCACATGCAAGAAAATTGAGGGATGGATAACAAAAAGTCAAAGGATTTTGATAATGACCCTGGGACTGAATAAAGTGGCTTATGAAGAATGAGAGCAAAGTAAGATTACTTGATGTGACTTTCACACGAGAAACAACATTTTGAGACCAGATGTTTATCTTATCTACAAAGTAGATATTACATATCAAAATCTGTTTTAAAAAACCAAACCACCTGACTTCTGTTTGGAAAGAAATTTTCATTCTGAACAATCATTTCATTGGTGTTCATTCATCCACAGTTCAATAAGCTGCTAAACATCTGCCCATGCACTAGCCCACAGCATGTGCCTCATCAAGAACACACCATCTGTCTAGTAATAGAAGACATCCAGACAGAGGCAACTAGAGGGCCGGCACCCACGTTGTGGAGATCCTATCCACAATACACCCATACACACATATATACATTTGTGTGTAGGCATGCAAAGTCGTACACACACACAGAGAACTCATTATGAGCAAGAAATATGGTATAGAAAAGAAATAGATTTTTGAGGGAAGTGTTTAATTTAGATAGTAAGCTGTCCAAGAGCAAAAATCAACATTAATACATTAGGAGCTAGATAGCTTGACTATATTATTGATGGAGTCAGTTCTCATCACCCACTC
The DNA here is from genome assembly GCF_030028045.1 of Hippopotamus amphibius kiboko. Lineage (NCBI taxonomy): Eukaryota > Metazoa > Chordata > Mammalia > Artiodactyla > Hippopotamidae > Hippopotamus > Hippopotamus amphibius. Next base: position 66,502,513 of record NC_080191.1, read on the forward strand.
TTATAGGACACACAAAGGCAAAGGAGCATATAAACCACCATGAGTCGTGACCCTGGTGCATTAAACTTTATGTTTTTTAAACCTTTATGAAGCTAAGTGTGGAGGTTTAGAGTATACTTTTTGAACAGGAAAGCTGGACTTCACATACCAATCCCATGTTTCATTTCCTATGAAACCACTGGAAAATCATGTAATCTCTGTGCTTTATCTTCTTGTCTATGACCCGGAGAGTGTGCATGGCAAAGAGCAAAAGATTTAAAAAGTTTAATAACCATTATGTCTCCACTTCCGCAAGTGGAAATGCGCTTTCCTTTATTTCCCCACCTGTTTTGTTTTTTTAAAGATTTATTTTTAATTAATTGTTTATCTTTATTTTTGGCTGCTTTGGGTCTTTGTTGCTGTGCACGGACTTTCTGTAGTTGCGGAGAGTGGGGGCTACTCTTTGTTCTGGTGTGCGGGGTTTCTCATTCCAGTGGCTTCTCCTGTTGCAGAGCATGGGCTCTAGGCATGCAGGCTTCAGTAGTTGTGGTGCATGGCCTCAGTAGTTGTGGCTCGCAGGCTCTAGAGCACAAGCACAGTAGTTGTGGCACATGAGCTTAGTTGCTCCACGGCATGTGGGATCTTCCCAGCCCAGGGATCGAACCTGTGTCCCCTGCATTGGCAGGCGGATTCTTAACCACTGAGCCACCAGGGAAGCCCTCTCTACCTGTTTTTATTGTTCTAATCCTCAAGGCCCACCTTAAATACAAAAATAATAATCATAATAGAATTTAGAAATTCCCCTGAGTTCTCCACTCCACTTTGCACAGAACTAATTGCCCCTCTTCTCTGCTCCCAGAACACCTTGGAAACACCATCAATTGCTTACACATAGGTGAGAAGCCTGCATGTTTGGAGTATATTGGAAGGAATCAGGCCTTGGAAAACTTTTTCAGAAAAACCACTCTAAATTTTGATAAATCTTAGATTGGGGTGGGAAAGGAGAAAACCCAGGCTTTTGGATATTTTGATACAAATCCCCAGGAAGATTTATAAGGTTTCTTCCTCCCAGACCTCTCCAACACCAAACAGCTCCCCTAACATATTAGGTTGTGTTAGAAGAAAGAACAGTGTCTTAACCATTTTGCTCTCCCTTGTTCTAACCACAGAACCTAAAAACATTACAAGTGTTCAATAAATGCTTCTTGACTAACTAAATGAAAAATAGTGTTTGTTCTTCCTCTCCAGAATATATCTAACTTAAAGTGCATTTATAGGATGTAAGTAAGGGGACCTTCTCTTTTTAGGTTAGAGGACTAATATTGCTGTTAGCCTAGCTCAATACTCAAAAGTCTGGCTTACTATGATAATATATATGTATTTTATTAGGGAAAATATATACGTGTTTTATTATAAGATATGAGGGTGAGTCAAAAATTATCTGCACTCTGGCTGTAGAATTTATTTTAATTAACTTTTAGAAAAGACAAATACATCATATTTTGACGTAATCTCCTTGCTTTTTAATACAGTTTGCCCATCTGTCAACAAGCTTTCGTATTCCCTCATTAAAAAATGTTTTAGGCTGAGCTGCAAGCCACAAATGTACTGCTGTCTTCACCACTTCATCAGAAGTGAATCTTTGTCCTCATAGGGCTGTTTTCTGGGGACCAAACAGGCGAAAGTCTGATGGAGCAAGATCAGAACTATAGGGAGGATGCTTTAACACCTCAAAACAAATTTTTTGCAGAGTGTTGACACTGTGGGCAGAAGTGTGCAGACGTGCACACCCTCAGACCACAAAAAACGAATCACTGCACACTGCTTTTCTTTCCTGCAAATCACAAGTGGGGCATCCATTTTTGCTTGCACCACAGTTACAAATGAACAGATATAACATGTTCACAACTGCACAGCAGTGACTGGGAAGACAGCAGACTTGAACAGAAAGTGCTGATAAGACAGTGTGGCCAACAGAAGTTTTAATATAACTGGAGTGCAGATAATATTTGACTCTGTGGCACACTGAAACTTTCTATTTTGTGATAAGTCAACTTTTATGAAAATGCTATGTGAAAATTAAACAATTTAAGAATCTACAGTAAGGAAATTAAGAGCATGATGAAAAGACAACCCTCAGAATGGGAGAAAATATTTGCAAACGAATCAACAGACAAAGGATTAATCTCTAAAATATATAAACAGTTCATCCAGCTCAATATCAAAAAAGCAAACAACCCAATCAAAAAATGGGCAGAAGACCTAAATAGGCATTTCTCCAAAGAAGACATATGGATGGCCAAGAAGCACATGAAAAGCTGCTCAACATCACTAATTATTAGAGAAATGCAAATCAAAACAACAATGAGGTATCACCTCACATCGGTTAGAACGGGCATCATCAGAAAAGCTACAAACAGTAAATGCTGGAGAGGGTGTGGAGAAAAGGGAATGCTCTTGCACTGTTGGTGGGAATGTAAATTGATACAGCCATTATGGAGAACAGTATGGAGGTTCCTTGAAAAACTAAAAATAGTGTTACCATATGACCCAGCAATCCCACTACTGGGCATATACCCAGAGAACACAATCATTCAAAAAGAGACATGCACTCCAATGTTCATTGCAGCACTATTTACGATAGCCAGGACATGGAAGCAATCTAAATGTCCATCAACAGATGAATGGATAAAGAAGATGTGGTACATATATACAATGCAATATTACTCAGCTATAAAAAGGAATGAAACTGGGACATTTGTAGAGACATGGATGGACCTAGAGACTGTCATACAGAGTGAAGTGAGTCAGAAAGAGAAAAACAAATATCGTGTATTAACACATATATGTGGACTATAGAAAAATGGTCCAAATCAACTGGTTTGCAAGGCAGAAATAGAGACCCAGATGTAGAGAACAAATATATGGACACCAAGTGGGGAAATTGGGGTGGGTTGGGGGGGGAATTGGGAGATTGGGATACCAAATTGTATGCTCTAAATATATGCAGTTTATTGTATAACTGTATCTCAATAAAAGTTCTCAAGAAAAAAAAGAATCTACAGCATAAGTAACAAGTTAATACATTAGTTCAATGATATAAATATATTTAACACTAATCTCTCCTTTGCAATGTTTTGTCTATTTCAACATTCCCATGAAGAGGACATGTAATATCTACTGGACAATTTGATAACTATAATTTCATAGTGTGGGAAAAATAAAAAAATGTTTAATTATAATTTGATTAAAAATAGAATTTGGCATTTGAGGATGCCCACTATGTGGCCCAGGAATAAAAGTAAAAAGAAAGAAAGAAAAAGTGAGAAGTGAAGAAAGATGGGAAGTGAGTCAGGCTGAGGCAGAAAACAAGGAATAGGAGGTGCGGGAAGGAAAGGAAAATTTGTTTTTTCCATCTGCTTCTTTAAATCTATTTACTTGTAGTAGGTCAATATCATTAAACAGGTTTTCAGAAAGTGTTGAGAATTAAAAATCTTGAAGATAATAAGAAGTAGTTCAGGCAAAGAATTTTTAATAACCAAGTGAAAACACTAATCCCTGGCATTTTTGTCAACCCTCACCAAGGCAGCCTTTAGAGCAAGATCACTAGCAACCACATTTTTAATCATTAAAGATAAAGCACATGTTTTGAAATTCAGGGATGTAAAACATGATCTTACTTTGTTGAATACATTAGAGAGTAAATTAGGCTGAGGCTGACAATTAAAGCATATTTCTAAATGTAAGGCATACTACGAGACTGCTGACTGGTAGTTTAGTAATTAAATTCCTCATAGAAACACTTCTATCAGCTGTACAATTAGGACACTTTCATTTGCAAGTGTCAGAAAGCCAACTTTAACTTAAGAAATGGAATTTAATGACATGTAATTGAGAAATCCCATAGGTCATGCTGGCTTAAGGCACAGATAGTTTCTGGAGCTTAATGATATTCCTTCCGCCTTTCTTCCCTCTTCCTTCTTCCTTTCTCCTATTTTCCACTTTCTTTCTTTCACTTCCCTCTCCCCTTCTCCTGTTTCTCTTTTCTCTCTCCCATTGCTCCTTCCTCATCTCTTGGCTTTAATTTCTTCTGTGTTGACTTCATTCTTAGGCTCTCTCTCTCAATGAAATGTTGGTCATCAGGACTATGGAACTTAATTTTGAAACTGAACAATCTTAATAGAAAGAGAGCTGCTTTTGAGAGCCCTGGCAAAGGTTTCCTGGGAGATGCTGATTTGTGTGGCTGAGTCGCCTGACCGTCTCTGAATCAAGCAAGCAGGTCTTACAACTGCGGTACTCTGATCAGCCAAGACTGGGTCACGTGCCATCTTTTTGGTGCCGGGAAAAAGCATGATCGACTCTATCTGAAACCAAGGAGCTCTTTAGGTATCGGTGAGCAGGGTACAGCAGCAGCAGCACAACACAAACGTTAATGTGTAGTTAACCAAACTGAGGACCTTGTTAAAAATGTGGATACTCATTTAACAAGTCCGGATGAGACCAGAAACTGTGAACTTATAACAAGATAGCAGGTGGTGTTGATGCTGTTGGTTTGAGAACCACTTTACGACTGCTGATTGGTCAAAGATACAGAGCAATCAAGGGCAACAAAGAGACACCAATTAAACTATCCAAACGGGTTTAGAGACATTCATTATTATGATTTTAGAAACATTCTTGAAAAAATATAAATTTTGAATCTAAACAGGATCAGTTCTTCACAAGTCCACATAGAGCTGGAGAAATCTAAAAAGAATTATAAAATAAAGAGAAACCAGCATGATTCAGGTCTGGGTGTGCATCACTGAATGTTATGTGTCCAACTACTATAGATTATGAAATGTCCTACATTATGCTATAAAGTGAACTCTTCTGTGGTTGCAAATATATATTCATCAGGAAAAATATAGCTTTACTTTTTCTACATATATTTTTACATGTCACTAGCTAATGCCAATCCTATGTCTACAGTTTAGATTCTGCTGAAATAATTCCATACCACAGTATACCAATGCAGAACAAAAATTTCCAGGTCACAACTGATTATCCTATTATTTTAAATCATAATTCATAAAAATATTCCTATACACACACAATATTTAAATTGCCTGATACCCAATGATAGGATTCGACTTAATGAAGTCTCCTAAGATCTGTGCAGTGTCAGAGCGCCCTCCTGTGGCTCCCTTTGCCGGGGTTGTTTGCATCTACTGGGTTACTTGCTAGTTAATGAACTCATTGTTTACACCCACATGACCCAGATAAGATAAATTTCTTGGTCATTGCTAAAACTGTTGAAGAACTACAATCAAGAACCTCTGTGGTCAGCCACGTGCAAAATCGTATGCCTATTGTTATTACTTCTGACTCCAAACAACCCAAAATCTCAGCTAATATTGAAATGCATTTGTTTTGGTCTACTTTTCAGCTTACCACCTTTATAAGAAAGAGATAAATCACAAACAAATGAGTTGATATAAAGATTTCGTTGTTAAAAATATGTAGAATATGACCTGTTAGGGACTGGAAGAATTCCACCCAACTGTACATCTTTTGTCTAGATCACTGATTGTCGATTTGATACTATATAAACAAAGACACATATTTACATTGCAAGTTAATATATTTATCTGGTAATTAAGTGTACCAAGAAGTAAATACTTTATATCTTTGTTGCTTATCTGTATATCTTTTTCCTTTTTTGCTTATATGTATTTCTTTTTTTTTTAAATTGAACTATAGTTGAGGTACAATATTATATGTTTTAGGTGTACAATATAGTGATTCAAAATTTTTAAATGTCATATGCCATTTATAGTTATTAGCTATATTCCCTGTATTGTATGATATCCTTGCAGCTTATCTATTTTATGCACTGTGGTTTGTACCTCTTAATCCATACCCCATCTTGCCCCTCCCCCCCCACTAGTAACCACTAGTTTGTTTTCTGTGTCTGTGAGTCTGTTTCTGTTTTACTATATACGTTCATTTATTTTTTAGATTCCACATGTAACTAATATCTTACAGTATTTGTCTTTCTCTGTCTGACATAGTGTGTAGCACAGGGAATTATAGCCATTATCTTGTAACAGCTTTTAATGGAGTATAATGTGTAAAAATACCGAATCTCTATGCTGTACTCTGAGACTAACACAATATTTTGTAAATTAACCATACTTCAGTAAAATAGAGAAGTAAATATATGCTTATAAAATCTCAGAAACTTTTATAGGAAACGAATAAATATTCTTCTGGGGGATTCAGTTGGGCGATAGAAGCCTGGTAGGAAGTATGTTATACTTTTTTGTGTTGCTTGAATTTTACCATTAGCCTGTATTAATTTATTTTAAATGCTTTTAATGAGTTTCAGTACCTCGTCCATCAATTCGTTTAACAGATATTATTAAGAGCCAACATAATGAAGAAGAAACTGTGCTAGAGGCGGAGGTGTTGGTGACTAACACTGACTTGGGTGCTATCCTCATGCAGCTTACAGCCTACCTGGGCATGCAGATAATAGGCAAATAATGACACGTGTAATATCAATAACTAATGTAAGTAGGAAATAAAGGTGCTGGCCAAAGGGAGTTATTCTCAAGACCATAGTGACAATTCTTAGTTTTCCAAAAATTGAATTCTGACAGATATCGTTTTCATGTTGTATATTTATCTTACTCTAAATCCTTTTTAAAAACTAACTTTTGAAATTTTACTGTGCTTTCAGGAAAGCTCTCTTATGTGAGTGAACATATTAATTGAACCTCACTTCCACCTCCTTAAACAGACTTATACTAAAAAGTATCTTATTCAACATTTCAGGTATTTTAATGGTCAATTCAGGCCTCAGCACCAAAAATTTAATTGCATGTACAATTAAATTGTCGCAATCAGTTATTGCTCCAATATGCCCCAAATCTCCCACTAATGGTACAAATGCCAGATTAGCTGCATGTCCTCCTCTGAAGTTCATAAGAATAAAGTAGAAGCGTGGGAAAGGGAGTGGCCTGGTATGAGATGTTCCTCAACATGAATGCCAGCTCTGCCCCTTATTTACGCAGTTAATCTTCTCATCTGTAAAATAGGTAATAGGTGCTGACAGTGTGTACTGCAAAGGATTATTTGATGATTCCTTGAGATAACATGTAAAGTACCTTCTGGTCCAGTATCTAACTTCAAATAATGGAAACCATTGCTATTGTATTAGCTTGCATATGGCAGTGACTATCTGGGATATTTTTTTCTTTTCTCTTTTAAGTTTGACACTCTTCATTTCTTAAAATAGATTTTGTTGAATTACAAGAAAAGAGATGAACAATAAAAACAGTCCCAAAAAACAATCCGTTATTACTCTTAATCCTCACCGCCAGTGGCACTCTAATTCATCGTAGCCTACAGTAGAGAGACTCAGAGGTAGCCAAAGAGTAAACCTGAGGGCTCCACCACCACAGCTCTGGACAGCCTTAACCTGCCCAAGATGGCAGCTCGATTCAGAGGAAACACAGGGCTGGAAGAGCTGATCCTCAAATCTTTTTTTTTTTTTTTTTTAAGCTCTTTATTGGAGTATAATTGCTTTACACTGCTGTGCCAGTTTTTGCTGTACAACAAAGTGAATCAGCTGTATTTATACCTATATCCCCATATCCCCTCCCTCCTGCGACTCCCTCCCACCCTCTCTATCCCAGCCATCTTATTTTGCCATCGTTGGCATGAGCACGGACAACAGCTTGAAACCCTACCTTTTGGTTTCCCCACCTGTAAAACACAATGGATTCATTCAGTGGTTAATAACCATATATCTTGAGAACTAAATTATGTTTTCCTATGAATGAATATACTCTGTTGATTTCCCTTTTCTTCCTTGAAAATGTGCATTAGCTTATTGTTCTGGAAAAAAAATATTGATAACTAAAAAGGACAGTTTTTTAGAATTGTTTTTTTTAGAGAAGGATATATTATACAAACAAGGTTAGCAATACATATTTACTTTATGGGCTTCAAATCATGCTTACAACAGGTAAGGATGCGTGAAAGTAGTATCATATATCATAATATTTTGTGCAAATTGCTCCATTGTGGCTGCGTTGATCATAGCCAGTGTAAGCCTGTGTAAGTTTATACTGCTTTATTTGTAGTATAAGGAATCAGTGTTCCTGCAGAATGATTTACAGGCTCATTCACAAATTTCATAAGAATAAAACGAATACATTATTAAAATATTGAGAGGTCTATAGAGGTGGCGTGGGGAGTAATTGCTAAGAGTGGGGAACGAGGCAAGGACAGCTCTTCCATCAAATATTCATAACCCGCTTCAGTAGTTTGAAGTTATTTTTGAGAAGTGACTGCCTCGTCATGGATTCTACTCGCCAGTCACTCTTACATCTCAGTAGGGCCTTGCAATTCATTCCTGCCAATGGAATATGAACGGATGAATTATACGACACTTTCAGGTCAAGGCGTTTCTGAACTGGGAATAGTTTTTGTATTTTCGCTCTCCCTTTCTGCCAGCTGAATACCAACTCGGGATGATCTTAGAAGACGTGTGTCGATGATGGTACAAGCTTCAATATTCTGGTTCCCTGAATGACTATATGGAGTAGAATTCTCTACCCCACCAACAAAAAGCACCTGCATAGGTCTTTATGTCAGTGAAAAATAAATATTTATTGTATTAGGGAATGGAAATGTGGGTGCTGGTTTGTTAAAACAACAGGCATTACCCTACCTAACACAGCGAGGACATATTTTACCCAAGGCTCCAGAAAAAGAAGAGACTGTTTCACAAGTAAAGGATACTCTGGGTGTGCAGAGGGTAAAAAAACTTCAACGTTGGCCTTTATTTAAAACAGTTAAATCAACCCAAGCAAACAAACCCAAAATAAACCAGTTGTCTCAGGTATAAATACAAAACATGAAAGTTACTATAGAATTTTCCTAAATGTTTTAAAGGTCTGTTTCCTACAGCTAAATAGACCTATGCACATGTAGCATTATCTTTACATATTGTTATCACCCTTAATGTTTTGGTGCAAGTCAAATAATATTTACATGCTCATAGAAGGCACCTGTTATTATAGTTATAAACCTAAAAATAGCAGTTGCTGTTACGAGTATCATTTTCTAATACATCTAAGATTAAGAAAGAAAGGGTTTAAGAAGGAGATCAGTTTCACTTGCCATGAAAAGGAGCTGGCATTTATTACCTGGTTTCCAGGGAACTGCTATCCTTCAACAGAATAGCTCTTTTAAAGAGCTGTTTTTCTATCACCAAATTAGATCCATGCTGGCAGCTTATGCTTTATGGGGGAAATATTCAGGCCCTTATTAGAGAAGGAAGGTGGGATAGATGAGCTTTTTGGGGGAAGATGGATCTTGTTAGTAGGTTAGTCAGTCCCAGTGCTCCCAGAGCGTGTCATACAGAGTAAGACACCCAAAGCAGAGCAACAAAGTCTTGCTTGTGTGTCTGTTGGACCAAGTTGAGCCCTTGGTTTGTTATATTCCCCTTTCATTTCCCCCTCCATTTGCCCTGTCCACTATCTGGTAGGATAAAAAAAAAGTGATAAAAGTATCAATAAGTGAAATTTGCTATTTTGGAACCTTGAGAAAGGCACAATGTATCTGTGTATCAGAAAACAGGAAAGAACTTATGAAGGGTCTGAGGGTTTATCTCATTTGTAAGCTAATAAGTTAGCCTGTCACAGCTTTGTTGATGCTGGCAAAAGACACCAGACACCTGAGTCAGAGACAAAAAGACTTATTTGCACCAATATCAGTAGTCAGAGCAGCAACATGATACTTATTTTCCACAGTGATGTGAAGAGACTCAGGTAACACTGGCACGCAACAGACTGCCTTACAGGAGAGGAACCCTGAGCTTAGCGAGTATGAATCTTTCATAATGGACTGCATGCCAGTCCTTTGCTCTGGAGGATAACACTATCTCTGTCTTCCAAGGCTGTAAGCCAGCCTATCTTTGGTCCAGACAAAGCCACTATTTCTGCCATCAAAGGCTGTTTACTATACAGACATCCTTGAAAAGAAAAGAGTTCAGAATAAAAGGGGTGAACTTGCAAGATGTGTAAAATGCAAGAGACACATGGACGTGAGAATTCTCTTTCTCTCTTTCCTTAGTATGTGTATGTAATTATGTACTGTATATATCTTTATATAGTCTCTACTTAGTATGTGTATCTGTATACACATACACATACACACTATGGCACAGCAAGGTTTTTTAACTATGTAGAATAGAGTTTGATAAATACTAATTTTCATTGATTGAATTAACTGTTTAGCAATTAAAGATTTAATAAAATATATAGCATAATATATAAGTATATATTAGGATATAATGTATAAATATATAAAACATAAATAATATATAATGTAAATGTACATTTAAAATAAAATGTAAATATATAAGTACGTATTGAAATAAATCTGGTAAGTAGTTAATTCGATCAATCAAAAATAAGTATTTATTCAACCCTATTCTACATAACTAATTAACTTTCCTGTGTCTTATTTCCCTCACCTGTAAGACTAAGATAACAAAAATATCTGCTAATTGCATTATTTTGAAGTTTAAATGAGACTATGCATATAAAACATCCCAAATTGTAGTTGGTTTATATGCATCAGTTCAAAAATGTTAGCTCTTATTCTTTTGTTATTATATTAGTGTTTATATTATATCATGTTTTCAAAATCAACTGTTGGTTATAACTTGCTTTGCTAGGTAATTATTAATAGCTACCTATCTATGCAGATATATGTGTGCATATATGTATATATAATGCTTTGTGTTTTATAAATATATACTATCTATAATTGTATTCACCTTTCAAAGAACTTAACTAGAATGCTTTGCTTCAGAATGTAGAAAAGTCTGTTTATTTTATTATTATTGATTCAAGTAGACACAGGTTGAAGTGCAGAATCATGTTAAAATAGAAGAAAGATACTAGTTTATGACATTCTTGCCCCCTCCAGAAACAGGTCCTGAAGTAGCATAATAATTCTCTGCTCCTTTGTAGATAGAGTCCTTTTAATAAACTGCAATCCATCAGGCTTCAGGGAAAGCAACAGATGCAGTTTGGGAAGGAAACTGAAAGGACGTTTATTAAAAGCACTATGATTTTCCCTTCAAAGAGTATTCATAGGGAGCCTGTTAAAAGGGAGTGAAATCTTCCATCCCTGTGGGAGAAGGTTTTCTTTTTGGTGAGACTTGCATCTACCACGAATCTCCTTTTTAATAACAGGACCAGGTCATGCTGCAAAACATATGCTGCTGTTGACGGCCTTTTCCTTTTTTCTCAGTGGTCTCTGATCATCTTTCACTTCTAGGGGATGGATGCGTAAAGGGAAAGGGAAGCTCGGTTATAATGGGCTGGAGCTATCAGTAGTTTGTGTATGGGGTTGGGGTGGGGGCCAGGCAAGAGTAAATTAGAAATGGGGATAGCAATAAGATAAATTATTTTTAGTTTTATTCTTTTGTTAAATATTCTGCATGAAAAATTTCTCTCCTTGGTCTTTCAAATCACCCTCAGTAGTCTGACCTCAACTGAAATTAAACAATAAAACCAACTTGCTGAATTGATGTAGGCAAAGTCAAAAAGGCTACTAATTTCCCCAGGTTATTTACTCTGCTTTGTGCAAAAAGCACTAGCCAACCAAAATAAATGAATGCTCAGCTGCCTGCTTATAATGAAGAGCGCGTCACCACTACTGCCTACTAATTACCAGCCTTGGAGCTTAATTAAGATCTAATTATTCATTTTAGTACCATATTGCCTTAATTCTCCTGCGAAAGAGGTCAATCCGTAGGTACAGTCAGTAGTGGATCAGTCACCCACCTGGCCCTGGAATGTAGCTTTTGAGGGACTTTCAGAGTACACATAATGGATTTACTAATTTTCCTTTTCTCTTTCAGAAATAACACTTTTTGTTGAAATAAAAAGTCCTAGTGTCTCCCAATGCTTCCATTCAATTTTTATTTAAATGAATAAAACATTTTTTAGAATAACATTTATTTGTACAATTTGAAGGCATGGAAATATGCATATAAATATAGTTAGCTGTTCACTCTTTTATTTAATTCATGGCTTACTCTAAACAGCTTGAGATGGTTACTGTTTCCTGATATTCACAGTAAAATGAAAATCCTGCAACAGACGTTAACTGCTGCAATTACATTGCAAGTATATATTGTTCTAGTCCTTGTAATATGTCATCAGTAGAAAAAAGATGCTGGGGTGCTAGAAGAATTCTAGAAGCAAAGGGATAGTGTCTTCCTACCCCTATCTCACCCTGATTCCTATTCATAACATCTACACAAAGCTGCAAGGGATGCTCTTTAAAATTGGCACCTGCCTATTTGATAATATAACCTCTTGAAAACAGTGTTAAATTGTGTTTATGATAATTTAAGAGTGTTACATGGGTGTATAGAAGTGAGGGACTTCCATTACCTCTAGGATAGGCTGTTCTTTCTGCTTGGGAGAATTTAGTCTGAGATGTATATTTATCTAACCAAGAGACCTTGGAAGGAAAAGTGTATACAGCTCCTGTCTACCTATCTCTAACCAGTGGAGGTTACCAGTATTTACTAAGAGAGCCTGCACAATAAGTAGTTGTCATAGCTTTGAGGCACATGTGCAGTTTAATGCCCAAAAGGCCCTAGGGTTGCAGGTTATTTTGGTAAATATTAGTAATCTTTGCTGGTTAGAAGCGGGTAGGTGTGGGTCACAGAAAAGGTGTCCCTTTTCTGTTCAGATATGTAATGGGTGATGTTTCAACGCAGTTACAAAAATTTGTTAAAGAAGAGGATCAGTCACTTAAATGGCCCACAGGGCTTAGGAACAATGGTCATAGTCTAGAATTCTCAGATAATCCCATGAAAAAGGAGAACGATTTTTACAGTCAGGTCAGGGCTTTGGTGATTTTCCCAAATCCATCCTATTAGGTTCATCAAAGTTAAAAACAAACAAACGAGAAAAAAAAACTTCTATGTGAGTTTAAATTTTTGCTTTGCCAAAAATCCCATCCAGCTATGCCAGAGTATGAAATTTACTATATATTATTTATAAATATCTGAATGAAAATTTTGATATCAAGAAATTTATGATTTCCATTCTTTCCCATACGACTTTTAAAAGATGGGGAAAAGTCAACTAAGTTAATGAGGATTAAGAAAATTATATGAGGAATTTGCAATCACAGACTTTTCTGTTAATAAAATTGAAAATAATGACTACTAATATATCCATGACCAGAGTCACAAGAATATTTTTTCTTTTAACAGTAACAAAAATATCAAAAAGCGTCAAAAAGAGAGCAGCTTTTAGAAAGCAAATTTATCTAGTTTGCCTACTTTGTAGCATTCAATTTTGATTCACATCTATTAAGAGATTACTTCAGGAAATCCCAAACAACTTAGAAATATTAGACATATTAGAATAGGTTTGTAGTATGGCTATACTCTATACCAAATTCTCAATGACTTAAAATATAAAGTTTATTTTTCACTTATGCAAAATGTACTGTGGGGGTTAGAACTCTCCAGGGTACTGAACTAAATGCGGGAACTCAGAGATACAGGCTGTTTAAAATTTGTAGCTCTGCTATTAACAACATCTGACCTTTCCTCTTACCCTCAAGGGGTAAGAGCAGAACCAGAGAACCATGAGGGTTTTTTTTCCTACCTCAGATAAGAAGTGACACATTGCTTCAGCTCACATCTCATTGACCAGGACTCATTGCATGATCCCCTCTCACTGCAAGGGGACTGGAAAATGAAGGGGGACAGATAAAATGTTAATTGAACATCATTGTCTTTGTTAGATTATTAGACATTTTAAGAGCCAGCTCTGGGAAAGAGCACAAGGTTCCCAATATTTTCTATTCCAAAAGTTAGTTCTAGAGTTTATATACAAAAAGTTCTGTGAGGTAGGGTAAGATTTTGATGATGTGGAATTTATATTTACATTTTTGGTGGAGAAAGAGAAACAAAAAGGAAGGTAGTCAGACTTACAAACAAATTAGGTTCACCAATTCTGTGTTCTAGTCTTTACTGCCTTCTTCCCTTTTTGCTAGTTCTTCTTGGGTAGGAGAAACACAAGTATTTCCTACTAGGCTACAAGAGGAGCGGCAAACATAACATTGTTGAATGTAACAGAAAGCATTCTCCACCACCCCCTCCCCATCTCGCTCTCTCTCTGTCTCTCTCTCTCCTCCCCCCACCTCCATACCTCTCCCTCTTTCTCTCCCCTTCCTCTTACGCTCCCCCCTCCTCTTTCTCTCTTGCACTTGAAGCCTCCATGCTCTCTTAAAGACAAAAATAACACATGCAATAATTTTCTGTTGCTCTTTTATTTAAAATTTTCTTCTGTCGCATCACATTAGAAATGAGATGCCCTCCTTTTATTCATAAGTTGATAATTTTTGTTTAGGTTTCTATTTGGAAAATGTAAAAAAGAGTCCTCAAACAAGGGAACACTTTTTCTCTTCAATTTTCTTTTTATATTATAGAAATTTTCCATTTATTTTAAAATTCCCTGGTTGTATTCCATATTCACAGGTCACTGAACTCACAATTGATTGAATTCAATGAGAACAATGTAAAAACAATAATAATAATAATAGTGATAGTATAGTTATGGTCCAGTATGAAAACATTAAACTAAATAATTTCATAAAAATATCTCTGACATTTTCTGACTTTGCTTTTACTGTTAGAGCACGTGATTATCCCTTTAATAGCCCAGTATAAGAAACTGATTTTCACAATTCTGAAAGGCTTAACAGTGAAGTATCAATTTTCCCTAGAAAAAAACTTGTCTCATGCTAATAAAATTGTATTTATTTATACTGTGACTGGGAATCAACTCAAGACATAAATATCTCCTTCCATTAAATATCATAGGTTGATAAGTTCTTGTATTTTTAATTATGGTATTGAAAGAGTATAGTATAATCTTTCTCACTAATAGATTTTTAACTATATGAAAGGATTTTTCTTACTTATCTATAGATCAGCTTCCTTAGTGGGTTGAATGGTGGTCCCTCAAAAGATGTCATCCACAACCTCCCAACATGACTTTATTTGTAGATGTAATTAAATTGAAGATCTGGAGATAAGATCATCCTAGATCTTAATAAAATGACAGGTGTCTTTATAGGAAGAGAGGACATAGAGATACACACACAGAAAAAGAGAACGTGAAAATGGAGGCAGAAATTGGAGTGATGCTACAGTCAAGGAATGCTTGGGCCACCAGAAACTGGAAGAGGCAAGGAAGTTTTCTCTCCTAGAGACTTCAGTGGGAGTGCAGCCTGTTCAACACCTTAATTTCAGATTTTTGGCTTCCAGAACTGTGAGATAATAAATTTCTGTTGTCGTAAGCCATTAAGTACATGGTAATTTATTATGGCAGGCCTAGGAAACTGATGGAGTCTCCTAGAGGTTCTGTTTAAAGATTTACACAAATCTTTAAAACTAAATATGTGAGAAAAGCCATCCTGTGTTAGAATCACATATTTTGGGAGGCTCAGGCAGAGCCCAGGAATTAAACACACCAGCTCTTAGCCTGGACACTTATCCATTAGATGATTTTTAATTTTTTTCTGTCATGTATTTTTTATTAAAATAGCAAAGACAATTTTAAAAATCTATGCTAAAATCCCTTCTTTTTTTCATACTGAACAGATGAATCTTCTTTGAGAAAGCAAAAAATTAAAGTTCCATCACAACAATGGTTTAAAAATGAATTTTATTAATAAATAAGATTTTAAAGTGTAACATTGTGTATGTGCAGAAAGAAGAGGATATGGCCAAGAACCACTTTCCTCATGATTTGAGGTCCACTTGTTGGGAAACTACAAAGAAAATTCTTCACATTATGGCAAGATGTCATTGCATCACATTGTTATCGCTCTGAATATCTTTAAAGCCCTTTAAAAATATGAGACAAACTATGAACTTTTTTTAAAGAAGTTCCTCTTTCCACGTTTTGAAAAATAAAAGCCACCAAAATATGACCTATATTTATATAATTGGAAAAAATTGAGCTTATTCCATGTTCTCAAACTCAGATCAGCTAAATAGAATGGATTTTCTAGGCCAGCCTGGACACCACATCCTCTGGTTTTTGGAGGGGCACCTGTACTGAAATTTCTTGACATCCCTGCCATGAAGGTAGAGAACAGCTTCATGATTAACATTCAGGGTGAGACCCACCACTGACATTTGCAAGGCCCAGGATAATAATTCAAATGGGAGCTTACAGATCTTGTGTTTAATTATTTCAGAGCTATAAATCAAGCCAACAAACTCAACTTGAATTCTCCTTCCAGTAGTTTCTCTTCAGTATAGGATTATGAATTGCAAGTAACTCCATTTGGCTAATTCTGTGAATTGGAAAAGTCCAGACCCACCAACATCATTAGGTCTTCCTGCAGGCCATTTCCCTTGACATTAGAATTGAAGCCTGCAAAGTCCCCTCCCAGTTACAACCTCTGTTCATAGATTGTCCAATCTAAATTTCTGTTGGTCATGTTGTGTCATGATTTTTTTTTCTTTTTGCTGCATTCCAACACAGTCTCTAGCATCATATGGATTCAGTTGCTAGTAGTTGGTCCTCTCCCATTCATATTTTGGGTTCATGAGAATTTCTTGTTATATTTTGTAGTAGATATTGTCCCTGGGTGTTTTGTTTGTTTGTATTGCCTATATCCATTTTTGAGGGGGAATTCAGATTTGTAAAGAAAAAAAAGACTTCACAAAGGATTCTTGCTTATATGAGAATGACGTATCCAAGCTTCATTTAATTCATCTATAAAAAAGAGGCAATAATACTATCTGTCTCATAGGATTGAGATAAGAATCAGATAACAGGAGATGTGCATTTTTAAACACTGGCCCACAAGTAGAACTTGACAATATTACCTCTTATTTTTAGCCATTAAGATCAAGCATGTTCAGAAATTTCTAGATTCTTTCTACCATAAAACTCCAAAGAAATTGTGTTTTTGAAACACAGACCAGATACAAAACAGAAAAACTACAGGTGGTGGGAGGTTGCCATTACTCACAATTGCAATTGCATCAGAAAAGTTCTTGACAGCCTGCTATTTGAGGGAAGGCACAGAAGTAAAAAGCAATAAAGAACTATTACTCCCCAGTACAGTAATGGACCCTTACAATTTTCACATGGAGATTATAGTGTTGTTAGGTAATAGTTCGAAAAACATTTAAAGTATCTTTAAATGAAACCTCAGAAGTTAACTCCATTAAAAGTTTCAAGGAAAAAAAAAAAACTTGACCATAAAACATATTTTATTAAGAACATAGTAACCTTGTTATCCTTCCTTTGGTTAAATACATGGCTATAGGGTATATATATACACACCGAGAGATTCAGTAAAGTTCAATTCTAAAATCTATTTTTATTCTACTCCGTGACACATTGGCACTGTAATAACCTCTCAGTGTAGTCTTTCGAGGTTGTTTGTCTTTGACCTCTCTTTTAATTTCCCTAGAGTGTAAATAACTGAATCGTTGAGGTTGACATCTGACCTACTAAGTTTTGAGGTCATTTGCTATGCAGCAATAGATAACTTGAACAGAATGAGAGTGAAACAAGTAGAAAAATTCAAGTGCAATATTTATTTTACAGTAATCAAGATAAGGAAAAAACAGTCTTATATATCTTAATAAAAGTGAGCACTTTTTGGAAGATGACTCACTCATTTATTTCAATGAACATACTCTTTCTTTAGTAACAAATTCATGTTTTCAACTCTCCATTGGACACCTCCACCTGGATAACCTGCTGGAATTTTTTTAACCCAACCTGTCCAAAATGAACACGTTCCCTTTTCCTGAAATTGGCTCCTCCTCCTAAATTAATGTTTCTGTTAATGACAGAATAAGTCTGACTCATCTTATAGTCGTACTCTCAATAGGTACAGTCATTAAATAGGTATGAAGTCATATACATTCTGGCTTTCAGCTAGGCATTCAATCATTCATTCCATCAATGCATAATCAGTTTCCTATAAGTTCCAGGCACTAAGCTCAAGGCTCAGCAACAGAGATGACCAACCAGTCCTGCTTCCTGCCGTCATGGGACTTCTTACAATATTCGTGCAACAGCCTTTGCCATTTCATTTCTACTCTCTCTGCTCTCTTTCTAGACATTATTTCTTCTCACTTGAATTAATGGTCAATTTCTTTAGTAAGAGAACAGGTTTTTCTGCCCCCTGTTTTCACTGGTCTGGCTTAACCACGCTGACAGATTGATCCTTGTACTCTGATTACTGGATTCCTTGGCAAAAGTGATTCACTGATTTGGCACTAGTCTGCTTCCTTTTCTCAGAACTTCAATGCAACATTTAATGCAACATTCACTTAGCAACATCCCTCCTTATTGAATCCTACTGATCTTCAAGGCACATCTCAAATGTCATCTCTTCCATGAAATCTTTCCTGTGTGTGAAATCACCTTTTGTTCATTTCAAAATTAATTTATTGAGGGGAGAGACACCATATATTCTAACATGTATTATAGTTATATAAAGTGGATAACTGCCCTCTCCAAACCATGTATTTAATCATCTTCTACTTGGGATAGCCTTTCTCTCAATTATTTAACTTTTCTGACCCTAATTCAACATAGTCCATTTTCATAGTCTATTTTCAATTTAGTAGGGTTTACAACTGGATAATGCATTCATCAATGTTAAAGTTCCGTCTCTGAAAGGTAATATACTTACAATTGCAGTTGCTACGAATAGAGAAGTGAAAAGGATCAGATGTCTCAGAAATTTCTATGTGAGTTTATATTAGTGATTCTGAAAATCGATAAAGAAGATAAAGGCTAATTCAAATATCCTTTTTCAATTTGTTCTAGAAGAAAGATGACAGAGCTAAAGAACATCATCTTTTACTGCTTCACAGACATGCGGGAGAATATACTAGACTTAAAAGAAGATAAGTCTTTTACTGCTTTGGAAACTTTTTCTTTAAATATGTCCCACAAAATCAGTTTAAAGAACTATTGTTTAGTTACAACATTTCCCCCAGTATTTTTTTTTCTAATATTTAAAGCCATTCATATTTTCATGTAGGACTCATTCTTATTTTCAGAATATTTTTTGTTTAAATTCTTGTATATAATTCTGCCTCAGAAAAAGAAATTCCTGAATATTTGACTGAATTTTCAGCCACAATACTCTTTTCCAGTACTGTCTTTCTAACATTAAATGCTGCACATATTTTCACCTGGGAGTCTTTTTTACAGGTTTTGTTTAAAACTTTGTACACAATGGTGCCTTAAAAACATAATTTCCAATGATTTGACTGATGTGTTTTTCAACCACACACACCTAGTAAATGCACTTGAGGAACTCGGTTGGTGAAGCAAAGCCCCACTGGCCTTAAAGACATCCAGAGGACGTGGTACCCCAAAACACATAGACGAGAAAAAAGATTCTCTCCTTCCCAAGAAATCTGCATTTGATGCTTCCATGGCTTGCAGAGCAGAAGCAATCTTTTAAAACATAGTTCTAAGCAACCATAATTCTATATCAAATATGAGTATCTAGATGTTCATTAAGTGTGTAGTAAGCGGCAGCTTGACACAGGGTTGTGGATGTAGAGCTTATAAGAGGGGCTTCTAGACTCCACTACAGACATTACTCCCAACCCGCAAAATGGGAATAATAACCTCTCACCTTCAGGATTCAGATAAGAATTAAACACTATAATCAATGGAGGGGCAGCTGACCCTGTAATAGCAGTTGCCGCAATAGCAACAGAACAAAAGATCCCTGCTGCAGGAAGGGGTGGGGTGTGCTTAATCATGGGAGGTGGATGTCCTGGTTAGAAAACATGGTATCCTATTGACACGTTCTTACTCAGAAGCACATCAGGAAAGGGAACTATGCTCGTGTGTCTTAAAGCTGTAAGGAATGTGATGTCTGTGAAGGAAACACACCAGAACGCCTGCATATCCTCACCAAAGACGCCTATATCTTGAAGCTATGCCTTTCAGTTTGCTCTGATGAGTCACGGCTTCACTGAATGTGTCCCTGTGTGGATAGTGTATCACCAGAATCTTCCCTGTTATTGTCTGGTTGCTCAACTGAGTAGAAACACAGCCAAAGACTTGATTTCCATAGCACAGTTAGAGACATCTATTAGCTAACATGTATGCTGTGCTTTCCACCCTCCTAACTTTATTCTGATGGAGGTCCACAGTGGTCCTGATGTGCAAATCATATTCTGACCTAGGTAAAGGTAGGGGGAGGGAGGCTCCCGGATAACTGAAAGCCCCCCACTCAGACAACTGTGTTCTGGAAACCAAGTAGGAATGTGAGTGGTAACTAAAGCTGAATGTTTCTACTTGATATATTTTCTGGTCTAGTGGTTTCAGTTTAACATTCTTATTGATGAAATGAAGCCATTAATTCCCTAAATACCCACTTCACTTGGTACTTTGTGGGCAGGGAATGTGTTGATGTAAGAACTGTAGAGATGGTACTGCACTAATGTGAAAAGTCACTGTCACCTCCCAGCCTGGAGTCTGTAAGCCACAGGTAGCACATTTATCTCACTTTTAGATTATAAGCATCCTGACACCTACCAAGAAAGATTGACTGTTCCCTGAAATTTGAGGTTTGGGAGGGGATACATCATCTGAACCTGCAGGTCAGGAATCTATAGGAAAGGCAGTTGTCACTGTGGCACCGGAATTGTAAGGGGCTTTTAGAGAATTTCCTTGCAGTTAAGAAAACAGAATTCTTTTGGATGGAGAAGAATTAGCATGTATGAGAAGTTGCCTGGCTTTCATTATTTCCATAAATTAGAGTGAGGACCAAATTTTGGAAAGTGACAGGCTTGTTATTTGATAAGATGAGGAGGATGTATTAGAGCAAGAATGAATACGGTGTTGATGGCAATGACACCATCATCATCATTATATTTGCCTGAATTAGTAAATAGTTATGGTCAAATTCCAAGAAAAACACGCATACGTCTTGTGGAGGTAGAGAGGAAAGGAGCAATCAGGGGATATTTTGTAAAGGAGGTGACCGTTGACCCATGATGCAAGGAAGAAAAAGCACTATGTTTTTGACCAATCCCCGAATAAATGTTCTTCCTTGTTGCTCTTTGTGCCCCCATCTAGGCTGGTGGAAAAGCCCGCTTGTCCTTTTCACAAGCGTTTGTATCTCTCTCACTTCCTCTCCAGCCTTAGGCAGTAATTACTGGTAGCAGGATCATCTAGCAACTAAACCATTTTTCTACCTCTCTGAGCTCTTCCTACCTCAGGCGCTATTTTCTCAATTAGTATTTCTGCTAAGTAGACTTTGGTAAACAGCACTTTGATAAATAGTAAACCCCTCCTTTTCCCCTTTCTTCTCTCTGCATATCCCTAAAATTCTAACACACTTCTTACATCAAGTTGGAAGCTTCTTTAGAAACACCAAGAGGCACTTTTCCAAGTGTCTCTGTCCTATTATACTGCAAACACCCACAGGGCGCAGAATTGCCCACTGTAGGTGGTATATCCAGGTTGAAAGAAATGAAATGAAATTCCAACTGGAAAGGCTGATGCTTCCTTGCCTTCTATTCACTCCAATGAGAAACATTTAATCTTTAGCTAGCACTTGCCCTCCTAGTTCCAAATATTTTCAGAATCTTTCACTTATATTTTGAAAGATGCTCCTTTTTTTTTTCCAGATATCCTTCAGATTTTCAAGGTCCCATCCTCCTAAGTTTCAGCAATTTTACAGAATTTCCCTGTGCTTTTATTCTTCTCATTTATACCAGCCTACCCTAATCCATACATATCTACAATGATTCCCTCCTAAATCGGAATTTAGATTTAGAAGATGTGAGTTCAAATGGAAGCACTTCCTTTTACTAGATTGGATATATTGGGCAATATGGTTTGTTTCTCCAAGCCTCAGTCCTCATTTTGGTAAAATTTGAGTGTTAATATGTGTCAGTCCTACAGAGCTATCGTAAGGACCAAATGAAAGAGAGTTTGTACAATGCTAGGGACCTGATAACGTACTATAAACATGTTAGTTGTTATTGACTGAGAGACTAACTATACCAACCACACATAACAATAAAATTCTGGCTGACCCTCTGCAGCAACCAGCCAAGGAAGCCAAACCACAACCTCTGCAGCAATTGGCTTTATAGGGTCAGAACTTGGTCAGTAATTGCCAGCTTCCCCAATTTTTGTAATCCTTCTCCCCCACTTCCAATTCAGAAGCAGCCAGAAAAAGCCAAACAGGATTTCTCCTCTCTAGGTAGCCTACTTCCAACTTCCCTTGCCAGCAACCTCCAATGAAAGCATTTCTAAAGACTTTTTTTTCCCAGTATACAACTTTTCAGCTCCCTTACCTGCCTGCCTTTGAATCTCTGCCAAATGAAGTAATAGTGACTTTGCTAAAAAAATTCTGCATAAATAGCCTGTGTTCTCATTTGGGTGGCCTTTGTGTACTCTTACAATACTGTAGTACATATTTAAATTTATTCCTATCGAACTTGACAATACTATATTATTTTTTCTCTCAGAGAAATCCATTCATTGGCTTAATGTTGATATTTCTTATACATCTCCTACATAACAATACTGTGATGACTCCTACAGGGTTTCAGAGAAGACTAATTTATGAAGAGCCATAAATTATGTAGAACCCTGTGGAACACATGGTTTTGCTTGGAACATATGATACAAAATATGAAAAAGTAAAGTCAGCAATTCAAGACAGTCTAAACATAATATGTGTATAATGTAAAATCAGTGATATAGGCAATAAGTGTGCTGATTCCAAGAGGTAAATACCTCCTACACTTATCCAGAATCTAGGAAGGCTTCAGGCTGGAAGTGAGATTTGAACTGGTACTTCTAGGAAAGTTCTAAACTGAGGGTGGCAGCAGGAAGTGAAGATAATCCAGACAGGGAAACCTCTATCATTAACGTCCAAAGCAGGAATGTGCAAAAAGCTGATAGGAAAGCAAGTAGTGACTGCGGCAGCAATCTGTTGGGAGATAAATGGAATACAAGAAAGTAGTGGCAATTAAGACTATAAAAATCATTCACCAAAATGGGAACTTTATCCTGAGAAGCTCCTGAATGTTTGTGATCAAGGGCATAATATGTGTAGATATAATTTCAAATTTAGAAAGTCCTCCCTCCAGATGTTAACTTCTCAGCATGTGTTGGGAAATAATTCCCTCTACTTGGTTCTACTTAGAAGAATTTATGAGTAAAAGTGTTGCTTTTGATGTAAGTAACTTTAAAATATTTTAAATTATCAAGGAATTTCTAAATACTGAAATCATGGTCTATGTTTAATTAACTTTCTTGGGAAAACTCCTTTTAATGCTTGTTTAGTTAAAAAGCATACAGAGAGAGACTTTGGAGAACATAAAGATGTTATGCATATTCATTTTTTATCCATTTTATATTGAAGTATAGTTAATTAACAACGTTGTGCTAGCTTCAGGTATACAGCAAAGTGATTCAGTTACATGCACACACACATACACACACACACACACACACACACATTCTTTTTCAGATGCTTTACATTGTAGGTTATTACAAGACATTGAGTATAGTTCCCTGTGCTATACAGTAGGTTGTTTTTCTATTTTATACATAGTAGTATGTATATGTTCATCCCAAACTCCTAATTTATTGCTCTTACCCTATCCCCTCTGGTAACCATAAGTTTGTTTTCTATGCCTGTGGGTCTATTTCTGTTGTGTAAATAAATTCATATGTATCAGTTTTTAAGATCCCACATAAAAGTGATATCATATGTATGTCTTTCTCTGACTGACTTACTTCACTTAGTATGATAATCTCTACATCCACTCATGTTGCTACAAATGGCATTATTTCATTCTTTTTTAATGGCTGAGTAACATTCCATTGTGTATATATACCACACCTTCTTAATCCCTTCCTCTGTCAATGACCATTTAAGTTGCTCCCATGTCTTGGCTATTATAAGTAGTGCTGCAGTGAACATTGGGGTTCATGTATCTTTTTTAATTAGACTTTTCTCCGAATATATGCCCAAGAGCAGGATTGCTGGATCATATGGTAGCTCTATTTTTATTTTTTGAAGGAAAAGCCATAATGTTCTCCACAGTGGCTGTACCAATTTACATTCACACCAACAATGTAGGAGGGAGGGTTCCTTTTTCTCCTTTTTTCTTCCTTTTTTATGTTGGCCATTCTGACTGGTGTGAGGTGATACCTCATTGTAGTTTAGATTTGCATTTCTCTAATAATCAGCAATATTGAACATCTTTTCATGTGCCTGTTGGCCATCTGTATGTCTTCTTTGAAGAAAAGCCTATTTAGGTATTCTTCACATTTTTAAATTTTTTTTTTATATTATCTATATGCACTGTTTGTATATTTTGGAAATTAATCCCTTGTTGGTAACATCATTTGCAAATGTTTTCTCCCAGTCCCTGGGTGTTCTTTTCTTTTTGCTTATGGGAAACCATAAGTTTAATTAGGTCCCATTTATTTGTTTGTGTTTTTATTTACATTACTCTAGGAGACAGATCCAAAAAAAAAAAAAAAAAAAAATTCTGCAATTTTTATCAAAGAGTGTTCTGTTTTCCTCCAGGAGTTTTGTAGTCTCCAGTCTTACATTTAGGTCTTTAATCCATTTTGAGATTATTTCTGTATATGATGTTAGAGAATGTTCTAATGTCATTCTTTTACATGTAGCTGTCCAGTTTTCCTAGCACCACTTATTGAAGAGACTGTCTTTCCTCCATTGTATAGTCTTGCCTCCTTTGTTGTAGATTAATTGATGATATGTGTGTGAGTTTATTTCTGGGCTTTCTATCCTGTTTCATTGATTTACATGTCTGTTTTTGCACCAGTACCATACTGTTTTGATTACTGTAGTTTTGTAGTATAGTCTGAAGTCAGGGAGCATAATTCTTCCAACTCCATTCTTCTTTCTCAAGATTGTTTTGGCTTTTTGGGGTCTTTTGTGTTTCCACACAAATTAAAAAATTTCTCCTAGTTCTGTAAAAAAATGCCAGACATTATGCATATTCATTTTATTATCAGTTCCTCACTGGGCTTTATTTGAAAGTCTATACTCAGTGAAACTTCCATTAAGGATTTTGCCACACTGAGGATTATAAACTAATATGCTATAAAGTGCTCTGTTGGATAATGATCTCAAACAACAACTGTAAACAAACGAAAATAATACAGCATAAAAGCTTACAAACAAGCTGAGGAACAGTTTTGGTTTATAGTATGTGTTATTCTCCTGAAGTAGAAATGCCACACTTTCCAATAATTTTGAAGGTAAATTTTAAGTTGCTGGTAGGTACACTGTGATAAGTACTTCCAAGAAAGCAAAATCTCAGAGGCAAGAAGGAAAAGGGCATCTTTTGGGGATGCTCACTAGCCCACCAACCTCTATGCACTGTGGTGAGCTCCTTAATGGCCATAATCTTTCCTCATTACCTGCTCTCCACCATCACAGCCAAGTATGTCTCCCAGGCTTGCTCTATTAGATGTTAGAATCTTTACTTAGATGCATTTTATCTTTTAAAACTTCTAACATTTATTTAAAGATAATCTTATATGTTCAAGGTTTGATTTTAGTGGAATATCAAGTGCATGTATCAAACTGCTCTCCGGATATTTAATTTGAGGAATGTTGAAAATCATAATGTATTATTGCTGTGTAGAACCTATTTTGTTTCTGTTATCACCTCCATTTCTGTCTTTCTGAGGCCCAAGCACATACTGAAGATACTCAACTCATTTAATATTTCAAAGCAGTATTGAGAGAATGATTCTTTCTGCATCTAATAAGAAGATGTGTCAAGAAGTAAATGTTGTTTTGATATTGAATCAAACTACTGACAACCTGTATATCTAGAAGAACCAGAGTCCATAAGTCTTTGGTGCCCTGGAGAAAGGAATCCCTTAAAAAGGGGAACAATTTCCTTATTGAACATGAAGAGGTATCCTGAGAGTCTAAAATGTTGACCCTAGGTGTGCTCAGGAGATCAATACAAATTATTTAAACTTAAAAAGCCACTTTGGACACCCCATGCATTACCCATCTCACAAACACCTTATGACTTGAAATATATGAGTCAAACAAATATATGAATCAAATATTGAGTCTCTTTGTACATTCTTCTGGCATCTCCATATATTCAACTGGCCAAGAGTAAGATTGTTTTTCACTAGATTGTACCATCTTTCCTTGAATGATTATGCTTGAATTATTAGAGCAAAGCTATAGAGTTTTGCAGTATATCTTTTCTAATAGTTGTTAAATATCAATGAGTTGAATATCTCTTCTCCATGGAAAGAAAGCTTGGTAGTAGAGAAATACATACAGAAAAAGCATGGTTGGGGAAATAAACTAGCATGTCACAGATACAATAAAATATTTTACATTAAAAATAATACTTTATAATTAATATTTTTGGTAAAATGATAACAAATACACAGATTGTATAGAAAAATATTTTTTAAAAGGGGAATAAATGAATAAATGTAAAGATAGTAACAGAAGAAGAGATTTAAAAGTTGAAAAGATTGAACTACTTATTCTCTTAGATGATCTATAATGAAAAGAGAATAGAAGGCACCACTAATGAGAGGGGAAAGGTCCCAGAGTAGAGTGTCAATCACAGCTTAGTCAAACAGAAGTTCGAAAGCAAAACTTGGCAAATCAGAGGAGGTAAATTGTTCCAAAAAGTTAAGGCTTCAGAAATGAGACACCAGAGGAGAAAAAGATAAAGGGTACAGTAAAAAACAAGCAGGGATATTTACAGATTGAAAATTATGTATTGATATGTATAGAAAGGAGAGTCCAGGAGGAACTTTGAAAACTGTAAGTGATTTCACTTCCAGGTTAACAGGAATTCAGCAGCCCAGTAAACTGGTCCTTTTATTACAAATTTCCTTCATATCCAAGGTGCTCATCATATGGTGAAGATAAAAACCACAATAATATAAATTCAGCATTGATAAAAAAAGTCAAACCAGAATAATATAAATTCACATTGCCGATGAGAAGACCAGAGGAAGTCATACTTTCAACTATGAGAAAATGGGAAATATATGGAACCACAAAATCCTAGGGTTGAAAGCATCTGAAGGGTGTCAGCTGCTTGAATCTCATTTACAAATTATCTTCCAAAAGCTCATCAAATCTAAGGCAGTCCATTCTGATTAGAATACTCTGTCAGAAAAATCATCCTTGTATTGAGTTGGAATCTCTTCCAGTGCATTCATGACTCATTGGCCTTAACTCTAGGAGAATATAAAAAGGCTCGAATCTTCTACATTGGATCCAGCTACTAGGCTCTCCATCATGTGGTTTACTTTGGGCTAAAATAAAGACGAATCTTCTAACCAGTGTCTGTAAGGTATGATTTTAAAACTCTGCTGCCAGCAATAGTGATCTTCTTTGAGCATACTCCACTTCATCTAAAATTCTTAGTATAATCTGATTAACCTTTTGGCCATTACTATTTTATGAAGGTGATGTCAATCAATTGAATTTTGTAATGAGCCATATCAGACTGCCGGCACTTACTGAATTAATTCAAGTTAAACACACGATGCTGCTAAGTCATATTTACTTGATCCTGGACATATTTTGCTTTATTTCAAGTTTGGGACCTTAGATTTACATCAGATGATATATTATTTTATTGGTCTGCTGTTCTGCTCATCAGTACATTTTTTTGCTCCCCATTTAGTCACTAGATCACATATCTTGCTCAGTGCCCAAGTCACCATGTCATTTAATAACTTGATATGTCATTGATATAAAAGTGATCAAAACAGGGCAGAAGACAGAGCATACCATCAAAGATGTCACTTAGGTTTGAAGTTCAAACACTCTCAGGTGTATGATCAACTCACACACATTTCTTCAGCATGTTCTCAATGATAACCTGAGAAAATGTCAAATATTTTGCTACCCTATCTCTCTTGCTTGCAAAATCAGTCAGCCTGTATGAAAGTTAAATGAGATGATGGCATACCTTTATTGAAATTTTGCATGATCCTAGTGATCATAACTTTCTTATTTTTTTCTCCTCATGCCCTAGGTTACCTTCTTTTAACTCTGTGTTTAAAAATAATGATAAAAGTGATATGTTCTCATGATAAAATTAAAGTCACACAACTATAAAGGATAAAAGACTTTCATTCCCTCCAATGCCCATACAACTCCCTAGAAGCAACACTGTTAATAGTTTGGCATATATATTCTCAAACATATTTCATTTTATATTCATATTCAAATATACAGATAGAGGAATGGTTATACTCTGTATCTGTGAGTTTGGATATAGATAGAACATATAGATGTTTTACCCCATCCACATATCTATCATATGTCTACTGTTTATGAATACACCCACCTAACTACCCAACACTTTCATCCTGTCCAGCTACTGGCCTTTTTTTTACTTTAAATACACTGACTTATTTTAATGGTATAAAGCAAGTTACATTGTAATTTGTATCAAGTGTCGGTATCTTCTATTTGCCTCTCCGGATTTATTTGCCACCTTCTCCACCTTCTTCTGTGTCCTGGAAGGCTGGCAGGCATTGACCACATCAGCAGGCTCCTTTACCCTTTGACTTTCACTTTGACTGAGTCACGAGAAAGCACCTGCGACACACTGGAGAGAAGGGGAAGAGTCACTCTTCCTTCTTGTAAGGTGTCTTGCGCTGGCTACCTCCCTTGACCAAAGGTTCTAGCTCCTGTGAAGATGGCCCTTTCCCCTTGTCTTCTGGGGAACCTCCGTCTCTTTCTCCTTTAGGCACAGAGGTGGTAACTGTTCCTGCTGTTTCCAGCACCATTTCCCCTATACCTTGCTAACACCTTGCCAACACGTTTTTACATTGTTCTTCATTAAATTCTCAAATTACACAATTGGAGTGAGCAGCCTGCCTCTGACCAGAATTCTGATGGATGTGTTTATTGAGGATTTTTAGATTCTTTACTGTATTTTACTACTCCAAAAAATTTCAGTGAACATCGTTGTACACATACCCGGGCAAAACTTAGGAGATTATTACTGTAGGAAATGTTCTAGACGGGGAGTTTATAAGCCCTTGTCTTTTATAATTTTCAGATATTACCAAATTTACCATAAAAAGTTATACATTTGGATTCATGATGATGCTGTGTGAGGGTGAGTGGGAGTGTAAACTAAGTTCCCTGTACAGTATGCAATCCATCTGAAATATTTAATAATTTGTTCTGGAATTTTCCCTTTGTTTGAAAATCACAGTTTGCATAACCCACTTCTAATGTTTTAGGAAAAACTGGAAAACTATATTTCTCAGCTCACATTTCCATTCTCTCTCTTCTTCCCAGGATCCTTCCACAATCTCTGATAATAGATTTGCCTTCGTGCCTGAATCCCTTCGTCTGGGGCTGGAACCCATCTGCAGCATTAATGAAAAGCCTGGAGTGTTTACCAAACCTTTTCATCTTGGAGGGATTAAACTCCAAACTCTTTGTTTCACTAAGAATCTGTTAACATCTTTGTTCAACATTTTCAACCTTCTAGTTATTGTTTTCCCTCTGGGCTCCTTGGAGTCTCGCAGACCATAAGTCCATCAAGGATGGGGAGAAAGTTTGAATGAAGATTTTTAGGGTTTCCTGTCTGTGCCCTCCCCCTCAAGCCCCCGCTTTCTGAGATACTGCCTCCATAATTTTCCAGCCTCTGTGACAGCCCTGAAATCCAAACACTGACTCTTCAACCCAATAAGGGCTGTGATTTTGTATTATCTTTGGTTTGCTGTAGGGACTGGGGAGTGTCCCAAGGGAAAATCAATATTGAACCTTCAAGGGTCACATCCTCTCTAGCTCCTGCATGTGTTAAATTCTTTAAACAGCCCCTTTTAAATATTTGTTCAGAGTTTATTATTAGTAGCAGTATATTAAGGCACTCTACCATTACTGGAAACCAAAATTTGGCATATGACCTTTTAATTTTAGGAGTCAAGTAAAAACCTGTATTTTTATGTGAACACTGCAGCTATTTTTGTTAAATTTTAATAACTGAGGAAGTCAGTGATACAGTACTCAAGAGCTAGAACTTTGAGATGAGTGGTTTCATATTTTATCATCTGTGATGATAATGGAAATTCAAGGCTTAAAAACCCAGAACAGGGCTTCCCTGGTGGTGCAGAGGTTAAGAATCTGCCTGCCAATGCAGGGGATATGGGTTCGATTCTTGGGCTGGGAAGATCCCACATGCTGCGGAGCAACTAAGCCCCTGGGCCACAACTACTGAGCCTGTGCTTTAGAACCTGAGAGCCACAGCTTTTGAGCCCACGTGCCACAACTACTGAAGGCCGCGTGCCTAGAGCCCATGCTCCTCAATGAGAAACCACTGCAGTGAGAAGCCCATGCACCACAACAAAGAATAGCCCCTGCTCGCCGCAACTAGAGAAAGGCCATGCACAGCAACAAAAGATCCAATGCAGCCAATAAATAAATAAATAAAGTAAATAAATTTATATAAAAAAGGAACATTTTGTTACTAAGTGTATATATTAGCCTAACAATTACGATATGTTTTGAAATTTACTTTATCATTCCTGTTTTTCTCAGAAATTCTTCCATAAAACAAAAGAATATTGAAATAGCTTTATAGAAGTTAATTGAATGGTTTCAGATATGACTGAAGCCTTACACTCTGGTCTTGCCTATTTTGGGGAGGATTCTGGCCTTGAGTTCAGAGGCATATGAGGCTCTCTAACTCAGGACATTAATTGCTGAAAGCGATTAATATGAGAAAGCCTGTACTTTTCCATTAACTCAAATTCCTCATTTACCTTTATGTTATCTATGAAGAAAAGATTTATTAAAATAAATGTAGTAGTTTAAAGAAGATTAGAGAAGATACTTAATTTAATGGGGAGAGAAACTGCTTTTAAGCACACTTTTGCAGTTTGGAAGCACACATTTAAAACCAAGCAATTGAAAGACTAATTAGAAATAATCTTATCTTTTCACTAAAGCATGAACCATCATGTAAGCATGGTTCAGGATCTTATTAGCTTATTTCTAGCTTGGGCTTTTAGCATTTTCGAGTTGCTTTTCCTCCTGTGTCCCACCATTGCTGCTACTAGTATCACAGCTTGTTGTGATATTAGTTTACATACTTGTACCCTCTGATTGCCTCTGTCTTACTCAGCTTCATGGTCCTTGTACCCAGCATGGTGCCTTAGATGTGGTAGGTACAGAGTAACATTTGATTGTAAGTGTATTTATTTTGAATGACTGCATAAATAGAATGAGTATAACCGTAAAACTTTATGATCAAGATTTTTACTGTTTCACATTGGTATTCTACAGTTATTCTAACCGATTGATATTTTTCTAAATATTTTAAAGGCAACTTGTTAACTAAACTTCATTATACCAGAAGTTTGGAGAAATCTGACATTATAGACTGTAAGCTACAGAGTTTTGTAAAGGGAATTTCATAGGAGGTCAGAGGTGAAGTTAGGATTTTACTTGGAACTTACTCTCCATCCATCTTTCATGGCTCTCCCATTAGCTTAGCGATTCTGTCAAGTTCAGGAGTGTATCACTGGACCCTGCCATCTCAGAAACCTGATTTGCTGGCTCTTAATTCAGGCACAAGGACTAAACTTACATTCTGTACAATGTCAGAATGCCAGCGTACAAGATGTAACCACCCACACAGACTAGCTACCCTTCCCAACTTCTGCTCTGTGCATTCTTTCTGCATTATGGTATATCAAATTAGGATCTGAAGTTTGTTTTCTGGGAGTCAAATGTAAAAAGGAGTTAATATTAATTACAACAATGATAATAATGCTAATAAGTATAAAAATAATAAATAACAGCTGTCATTCATAGAGCATGTACCATAGACCAGCCTATATGCTGTGGTTTTCTATATGCTGTGGTTCAGTGTTTTACAACATTAATCTAAGATTCCAAAATATATTTATTTATACACTAAGGATATGCAAATTATCAGAACAGTACAAATTCAGATCATTTTACCAAGATCTATTGGATCTCTTTGGAACAGCTGTGACTAAGAAATCTTGTTTTACTTACACTCACACACATTGAAATACGTGTGAAATTCACAAGTACTTAAAGATCTACTACTGAAAAACATGCCAGACTCAGAGTATTTCATAGAAGAGTTCTAACAACCTATATTATTAAACTATTTAGAGTACAGAAAAATATAGAACATTTTGTTTTATTTGATAATTTCTAAATAAGTTATTTTAATATTGAGAAATTATAGAAATATAATGAGCAATCAATATTCACCACTCAGATTAAACAAATATAAAATAGGTTGCTTTATTTTCTTCAGATCCTTTTTTAAGAAATAAGCATTTATAGCCTTCTTTTACCCCTTCATATGCTATGGCTTTTTCTCCTCGCCCGTACATGCTTATGTAGTATTACTTCATATGAGTACAACAATATACAGTAAAGAAATTAAATTTTTTTTCAACAGCAGAATCATTCATGTATTGTTGTACAACTTGCCTTTCATTCACTTAACATTCTGACTTTGATTTTTATTCATGTGATAGATGTAGATCCAACATACGTACTTTAAATGCTACATAAAATAACCTACAATTATATTGTCATATTAACCGTATTTAATCTTTACAATAATCCAGTGAGGTCTATATTACTATTATTATTACCATTGTTTTTTCCATGAAGAAAATGAGACAGAGAGATTAAGTGAATTCTTCAGGGTTATATAGTCAGTCAGATGGAAACCAGGATTTGAATCCAGGCCATCTGGGTCCATTTTCTGTGCTCATAGCCACTTTGCAACACCATCACTCACTGTTACATTCTCCATTGCTTCACTGTAATGTAACA
Organism: Hippopotamus amphibius kiboko; assembly: GCF_030028045.1. Classification (NCBI taxonomy): domain Eukaryota; kingdom Metazoa; phylum Chordata; class Mammalia; order Artiodactyla; family Hippopotamidae; genus Hippopotamus; species Hippopotamus amphibius. The sequence continues at coordinate 66,535,450 of NC_080191.1, forward strand.
TTTCCTTGAGCTTTTCACTTTTTAACATAACAAGCATAATTTTTATTTAATAGTTACATTTATCATATATACATACATATGTATATATGTGTGTACATATACATCCACATATATACACACATTCACCCTATATATATGCCATATAGCATATAGTTGTGTACCACGCAATATTTTAAGTGCTATGTATATATTAACTCACTTAATCACCATAACAATATCATAGCATAAATTATCCTCATTTCATAGATGAGAAATACAGAATCAGAAAGATTAAGTAACTTGCCCAAGCTTACATAGCTAGTAATTAGCCGAACCCAGATTCACACCCAGCAATCCAGCTATAGAATATCTGCTCTTAGGTACATCCCATTTATTTTCTCTGGCTTTATGTATCTCTAGGTGGTCAACTATTACTCTCTGCTCTTATTCTTGAATATATCTTTAGCTAAATATATTACAGGTGATAGTTATTTTCTCTAGGAGCTTAGAATATTTTATTTCATTGCTTTCTGGAATATAGCAATGCAAATGAAATATTGTTGTGCATCTAATTTCCGTCATTTTTAGGTAATCTCTTTTCTCTATGCTAGCCTTTAAGATTATTTTTCCTTGGCTTTTATGTCTTTTAGTTTCAAGTAAAAGTTTTATGTCTTTTAGTTTCAAGTAAGTATCTAAGATGTGTGGGCTTGATACTCTTGAATTCTTAGTTTTGGAGAATTCATATATGGTATGTATTTGAAAATAGTTTCTCTGCCATATATATTACATACATATAATAATATAATAAATATAAAATGTAGCATGACATTGTTATAAAATATGCATATATACTGTGGTATACATTATTCTATATGTATATATCATGTGACGTATATATTGTATACCTATGTATTATATAGAATACATTTTATACTTACATTTTAGCTTATCTTTAAACTGGTTTGGAACATGTTTCTCCTTTATAGGATTTTTTAATAAGTTCCTTTCATATCTAACAGCTGCTGTTGCATTGATTTCTGTATTTGTATTTATGTATATTTAAAGATATCCTTCCCTTCATTTTTTTTTTTTTTTTGATATGTTTGTTGTTTGTTTTGGGGAAAGGAAGAAATCCTAAATGAAAAAAGTTATTTTTAAGTTGATCTATGGTTTTAATCCTACCTAAAGTGATAAAACATTGTTCACCCTTTCTTTGTATTTGTTTTCTAAGGCACTTTGGAATTTTTCTTAGCAGATTCACCTTGAATGTGGGGTCCTACATGGGCTCCCCATAAGGAATATTAGGGTGAAATAAGGTAGGAAGTGTAAATCACTAAACGCAGTTCTGGACACATAAGCTTCTAATAAGCCTTAGAACTTTCTGTCATATCTGCTGTTTAACATTTCCTTTCCTGGTGCCTTAATCTGGCCCCTACAGATCTCATTCTACACCCTCTTGTTATACTGGTGAGTTGATGTAGGCTCTGGCTGTCAGGCAGTTTATTAATGTCTCCTTTGGAATGTACCTTTACAGAAGCCTGAGACCCAGGCAGCAATTACCCCCAGCTCTTTTCAGCCTCTTTCTATTTGTGTCTTAGCCCTGGTTTCAAATAGTACCTCTCATTCCCTGCTCCATGTGGGTCACTCAATCTTTTATTCTGCAGTTAAACTCTCTTCTCCCTGACCCTGTTTCCAGACCCACAGCTCAGCAGGCCCACAGTTTTTGCAGGACATTCTGCTTTGTATTCCATTTACACTTTGGGTACTCTGAGATGCTTACCGCATTAACTTTCTCCATCCTTGTTATGTGATTGGAACCAAGAGATCAGGGGACAACCCAAGCATGAACTTTCAATACAATATTGATTAAAATCTTGTCAATTTATTTTACAAGTTCTACTTACAACTTTCAAAATAAAGCCTTCTATACCATTCCACTGAAAATAGTTTCTAATATCTTGGTATTAGGTCTTAGGCAAATCATTTAAATAAAAACATGTACTTTGAATTAATTCACTTTATTTGAATCTGGAATCCATTAGGCAACATGGTATAAAATTTCCTGTTTATAAGAATGATAGCTCTATTTTCATTCTTTATTTTATTGAGCTTTTATCTAGTAAATGATATTTTTGCACTAATTTCAAAGCTATATAGTTGCCATTTCTAAAGCAAGACTACTAAATATCTTCATTTTATATCTGAAGAAAGTTTGATTTGAACTCACAAATGCCTCCTTAATTATAATGCAAACATTTTCATGGCATTGAAATTCTGAACATTAGTTTTATTGAAGTGCAGTATCTCAGAGAGAAATATGTATTAATTATCAAAAAAGTGTTTTATCTTTTTGTTTATGTCTGTAATTATGACAGGGGAGATAGAAAAGAAGAGGGCATTTTCCTTCTATTGTGTAACATTCCTTTAGATTTCACACTGATCATTTGGTAATTCCAACATCTGATTCACATAAGCAGCTTTCTGATCAGGGTGTTTATGGAGCTGGATATTTTTAAGATAAAAGAAAATCTGTTTATATTTTAAGTAAAACTACATAGGACCTTTTCTCAGTGTAAGTATTGCCTCATTCTTTAAAAATCCTAGTCCACACAGACTTCCTCTGCAAGGAAGTGGAAAACACGTTTTTTGGCTTGAGATTGTCATCAACTTGGTTTCCACTAGGCATTAGAGGGATTTACAATAGAAAAATGTATTCTCATGTCTAGCGTTCTGCTCTGCACCTCGTGGGCACCAGTAAATACACGTAACCGGAATGACTGAGTGTGATTTTCACTAGTCCCTGCAGAGAGGAGAGGAAACTTTTCTGTTTCATTTTTCGTCATTGGTATGGACAGGACTTATTTTGCTGCCAAGGCATAATCGTTTTTTTCCTGGTGACTTTAGGAAAACAGCATCCAGTCCAATTAAAAAGCTGTTCTTTTCCTGTTAGTTTAAGAAGTCAGCACCCACGCTTCACTGTAGTGTTCAGCCCTCCGTTATTAACAGCTCTCTTGGCATCTTATTAAATTGGAGAGGCTTTCAGACAAAGATTAAATGGCATGTATGACTCTCTTTATATTATTTGAAAGATATATTCTATCCACATAGGCAATTATTTCTATTACCTTAATTTTATATAGCACAATGAATTATACAAATCATTTTTTCCAGGCCCTCAGAGAGGGTCACTTTGCACAAAGGAAGTAGCCACATAATCAAAACGTTAAAGCAAAATCAGAAAAGAAAAAGTCTCTAATCATAAAAAATTTTTTTTTGGAGGAAAATGAAGCAGATCAATCATCAGCTATTTTTTTTATCACAATCTAAGATATGTGGAGGAATAAATAAATATTTTCTCACTTTTACACAATAGATTCTCTCCTCCTAGGAGTATGATTGTAGTACTCATATTTAGAAAGAGATTATTATTTTCTTCTTTTTAAAAAAAAAAAACTTTATTGAGATATAATTTACATATAGTAAGATGCATACATTTAACTGCAGAATTTGATGAGTTTTGACAAATACATGCACACACACGCACACACTGATGTGACAGTAATATAGAGAATGTTTTTATCATCCTCAAATATTCTTTTATATAAACACAGTCAGTCCCCAATCTCTCAGCCCCAGGCAATTGCTAATATGCTTATTCTCTGTCACTAGAGGTTGGAGTAATGTTTTCTCGACTTTCACACAAATGGGTCTGTATGGTATGTGTCCTTTTATGTCTGGCTTGTTTCACATTTAAATAAAATTTTTTTTAAATAAACTTTTTATTTTAGGATAATTTTAGATTTACAGAAAAATTGCACCAATGGTACAGAGAGTTCCCACACACCCCCACGATCATTTTTTCCTATCCTTAAAATCTTGTATTAATTAATACATAACTAATATAATGAATGTGCTGCATTTGTCACAACCAATGAACAAATATAGGTACATTAGTAGTAACTAAAATCATAGTTTACACCAATTTCCTTCCTTTTTAAACTAATGTCCTGGGACTTCCCTGGTGGCTCAGTGGTTAAGAATCTGCCTGCCAATGTAGGCGACACGGGTTGGAGCCCTGGTCCAGGAAGATCCCACAAGTCACGGAGCAACTAAGCCAGTGCACCACAACTACTGAGCCTGTGCTCTAGAGGCCGTGAGCCACCAACTACTGAGCCCGAGTGCCACACCTACAGAAGCCTGAGTGTCTAAAGCCTGTGCTCCATAACAAGAGAAGCCACCACAATGAGAAGCCAGCGCACCACAACAAAGAGTAGCCCCCACTCTCCACAGCTAGAGAAAGCCCACACCCAGCAACGAAGACCCAACACAGCCAATAAATAAATAAATAAATTTATTAAAAGAAAAAATAAAAAAAAATAAACTAATTTCCTTTCTCCTGGTCCAGGATTTCAGCCTGGATGTCAGATTACACTGAGTCATTGCATTCAGTTGTGTCTCCTTTTCTCCCCGGGGCTGTGCCAGTTTCTCAGATTATCCTTGTTTATGATGACCTTGACAGATTTGAAGAGTGCTCCTCAGCTATTTTATAGAATGTTTCTTAATTGGGATTTGGCTAATGTTTTTTCTCATGATTACACTGTGGCTATGGGTTTAGAGAGGAAGACCACAGAGGTAAAGTGCCAGTCACATCACGTTCAATCAATATGACCTTCACTGTTGACGTTCACGTTAACCACCTGACTGAAGTAGTGATGGTCAGGTTTCTCCATTGTAAAGTGACTCCCCCTACCCCCATTCCACGCTGTACTCTTTGGGAGGAAGTCACCATCTGTAAGCCACACTTAGATTGGAGACTCACGCACCACCTCCTTAAGTGCGGACTACCACTGTAAATTATTGAGATTTGTCTACTCTCCCAAGTCATTTATTTATATCAGTATAGACTAAGGCACATTTATTTTAAACTTTGAGTTACATTGCAATACTGTGTTATTCATTTTGTTCCAGCTTTGTCCATTCAGAGCTCTTTCAATTGGCTCTTTTGTCCCTTTGATATACTCTCATTATCATGGGCTTTTCTGTTTTAGTTTGGTTCGGTTTGGGTTTTTGTTTTGATTTTTTTTTTTTTAGCATAACCTTACCTTTTGGCACTACAACATTCTCTAGTCTTATCTTATATATTCTCCACTGTGTTTCTGGATCAGCCTTTTTACCAGTAAATGCATTTTCATGGCCCTTACCCTTGATAGAATGTGATGGGAATGACACTTTACCTTTGTATTTTCCTCCCCAAATCTATAACCACAATCTAATCATGAGAAAAATTGGAGAATGGTATTCGAAACCAAGAACTAGGTATGCTCATTGCTACTGAGCTATCATCACTTTTAGGCCTTCCAAGTGGAAGAACAAGGTTACCAGCCCATATATATACTCATATATATGTAAATATTTCTATATTATCCATCTGCATCTGTACTGAACTGCATATAATTTCATAAGATGTCTCCAACTATAATCATTACCACATGGATTACTCTAGCCATCTTCCCTTGCTTATCTGTAAATTCCCACTCTAGCAGGGAGAATCTTGACTTAATTTATCAATTCTTGTATGCATACATACATAAGGGTTTCAGAATTGTCTTGTGCTCCTGGGGAAACACATTATCACCTAGAGTGAGTTGTTATGTATAGTTTTCCTTTAGCCTTTAAAATATCCACTGACTTCCAAAGTTACTTAGGTCAACACCTTTTATCCTTACCTCCTTCAGTGAAGTTGTTTCATACATTTGTAATACAGAGTTTGAGTTGTTGGTATATATCAAGTACCGTTAACTGAGACTGGAAAAATCTAGGGGAGGATAAGGTTTTTTTGGCAAATCAAGTGTTATGGTTTTATGTATGTTAAGTTGAAAATATGAGGGCGAGTCAAAAATTATCTGCACTCCAGTTATATTAAAATTTCCGTAAATTCTACAACCAGAGTGTGGATAATTTTCGATTCACCCTCATACTTATTGGATATCAAGGGGAAATGTCAAGTAGACTGTCAAAAATTGATGCCAACCATTTGTCTGGTATCTGAATTTCAAATATTTTCCCTGGGTTAATGTCCATCCTTTGAATTTGATTATGACATAATTATATAATTATATATTTGCATTTTATAATTAAATATATATTAATATATTACATTTTTATATGGAAATGAAAATATATTTTCTTTATATCTATCTATTCCTTCTAATTGGCATTTCAAAATTAAGATATGCTCTGGATGCTTTAAAATTTCATAGCAGAATAATTTTGAATGCTATTTGCATTGCAATCATTGTGTTTTCTATCGAACTATGATGAAATTATGCTTTAGTAGTTAAGGTTCAGTAGGTTCATGTACAAAAGTGGGGGGAAAGGCTAAATTGGGAGTTTGGGATTTACCTATACACACTACTATTTATAAAACTGAGAATTAATAAGGACCTACTGTATAGCACAGGGTCAATACTCTGTAATGACCTATATGGAAAAAGAATCTAAAAAAGAGTGGATATATGTATTTGTATAACTGAATCACTTTGCTGTACAGCAGAAACTAACACAACATTGTAAATCAACTACACTCCAATAAAAATTAATTTAAATAAAAGTGAAGTTCAAGAACAGCCTGAGAGGATACAATTTTGCCTACTCCAATCACCATTTGAATGGAGGGATCTTTGGTCAGGTACTTCTATTTAAATATATCCTCAATTATCTAGTGACAAAAAAAAACAGTCATTTTTAAATGACTTCATCTTATACTTCGAATGACTTTTTGAATGAACCTAAACATTTCAGAAGTATAGGAAAATAAGTTAAATGGGTATATTTATATTTTGGTAGTAGACATGTTTTCTTTGGGATAGTTTATTTTGTAAACATTTATTTTGTGTATCAGCTACACCTGATTCCATGCTGAGTTGAGTTATTTCTTTTCCAGTAGAATTTCAAGTATCATGATCATAAGTACACATACAGCATACTTGAAGGGGTACACAGAGCACTGTTATCTCTCCTTGCCATTATAAATGAACTGCTTAGTCTACTCACATATCACTTAATCAACTTAAAGCTCCGTTTTTCAGAATATTAAACATAATAAAATAGTATGTCAAAAGTACAATGTGTGGAAAATGGGTTAAAATCATCTGAATATATGGCAAAATAAAACTGAACTAATCCCTCACAAATCATTACCTTTTAATCAGTGGTGATAATGTTGGCATCACTAGCTTAGCACTTTCATGGAAAGGATAAAAGTCAAAAATGCTCACAAAGGAGAAAATACACAAGGATGAGGGAGAGAACTCTTTTTCTTTTTCTTTTAATGTACAGAGATGATGACAGGGAACACACGAGTTCTGTGTACAATTTCGACATGGATTTTCATCCAGAAAGAGGCAGAAGGCAATTTGAAGGGAAGCTCAGTTTACATAATGACTCTGTCTATAGTTGTGAAATTTTGTTAGTATTTTACTTTCTGTGACATGGAAATAGATATTTAAAAAAGGCCATGTTTATAACTGGCAGAATTATGCCACGGAGAGCTTTGAAAAGATAAGAACTTGTCACACAAGGCTCATTGTACTGAAAATAAAAACATAGTCCTCTGCGGTAGACATGTACTATTCAGGCCTCCCACTCTTTTCTGGGCTTATTAGCCTTCAAGTAAACTCCAGTGATAAGTAGGCAAAGTTAAGCCTCTCTATTAAGTATGCATACTTTCAAATCAATGTGAATATGCTTAATTTATCAATTAATAAATGAGTTCCTTGTTACTGTCAGCAAGTACAAAGTTAGCTAAATTCATACTGTACTGATTTTCTTTTGTGTTTTATCTACTGCACTTATTTTGCTTCTCAAAATTTCAAACTACGTCATCATGGGATATATTTCTTTTCAAGAAACTGCAGAATCGGAACTAAAACAGGCATAAAATAAGGGTATTATAGGTAAACATTAAAAGTATTTCTTAGGGGTTGAGTCCAATTTTCCTAATGGCTATAAGTAAGGATTTTAAGAAGAGTATACCTTTTGGGGGGAGGGGATCACAATATATGTACTATAAATAAGAAGAAAAGGCTTTATTTTCACCTGTTTCTAAGGGCTTAAACTTGGACTCTTGCATAAGAAGCTCAGAGTGTGAATCAATCTCACAGACCTAAATGTCATTTAAAAAATACTGAAAGGAGAAAATTGCTAGTATGATTTTTCCCTAAAGAGCCTCATCCCACTTACAAATACACACACTTAAACAGCACGCAGATTTTGTACGTGTGTAGACCTGACCATGAGAGACCATCTGATGGTAAATGTGGTGACTGAGCGTTCATATTAAAGTCACAAGGATCCTTCTCATCACAACAGTGGCTTCTTTACCCATGGAGGATACAGTTTACCAATTAGTTGAAACTATGAATTAATATCTGTTAAAAGAAAATAATTATATTGCTTATTATAAATGATAAAATTAAGAATTTTAATGCCAGAAGTGTTTTCTAGATAAATATACTGAAGTTGAATTTCTTTACATAGTTCACCATAGGGGAACAATAAAAAAAAATTATAAGACATCTTTTATCTAGTCCAAGTAAGGGATGGCTATAAAAACTGCTGAAATGTTCATAATCGAATGCTAAATTAAAGCACAGTTTTCGCTTAGATCTCAACTCTGTAAAATTATATGTGTTTTAAAAAGACTAAAATGCTGATTAGTTGTCTCTGGGAGCCAAGGTTACAGGTTATTTGCACTTTCTCTTTATACTTTCCTGAGTTTTTCAAGCCTTTTAAAGTCAGACAGTAATGTTTTAATAATTAGTGAACCAAATTCATTTCATTATTTTAATAGCTTTATCTATGAATCGAAATTGTCTTGCTTACACATTATGCTGACTCAAATAATTATGTCCTAAAAGTGAGTCTCTATCTGTGGAGGTCCTGACAACTACGGAGAAGTTCTGCTCATGCTTTAAAAATAACCCTAGGAAATTACCTCCATTTTATAGATAACACAGTGTTGTGTTCTCTTTGCTTTAACTTGTAAAGCGAATCTGGCCCGGACTCAAGAGGCTATTTTAATTAATACTGTTTTCATTCTGTCAATAGTCCCTGCTTCTGTTAAATTCAGAACAGCAGCTGTGTTCAAAAACTGAAGAGGATGTTTGCTTCCTCTGCAATGCTATGAACACGTTCATTCCTTACCTGGGAAGCAAAAGCACTGGGCCTGCTGTCATTCTATAGCCTAAATCATAATGATGCATGTTGTGTCCTTAGGATCAAGGGCAGAGTTAAGCTGTGTTGGAAGAGAAATCAACACGGACAAAAATACAGCCCCATGAAGAAAAAGTGCTGTAAAGAACTGGACCCGTCTTTGAATTGGAGCTATCATAAGATGTCTCTTTACGCCTTTTCTTTTTTATCCATTCATCTGTAGATGGATACTTAGGCTGCTTCCATATCTTGGCAATTGTAAATAATGCTGCTGTGAATATTGGGGTGCAGGTGCATGTGTCTTTTCAAATTAGTGTTTTCATTTTCTTCAGATATATACCCAGGAGCAGAATTGCTGGATTATATGGTAGTTCTATCTTTCAGTTTTTTGAGGAACCTCCATACTATTTTCTGTAGTGGCTGCACCAATTTATATTCCCACCAATAGTGCAGGAGGGTTGCCTTTTCTCCACATCCTCACCAATATTTATTTATGGGCTTTTTGATGATAGCCATTCTGACAGGTGTGTGATGATATCTCGTAGTTTGTATTTGCATTTCTCTGATGATTAGCTATGTTGGGCATCTTTTCAAGTACTTGTTTGCCATCTGAATGTCTTTCTGGGGAAAAATGTCTTTTCAGGTCTTCTGCCCATTTTGTATCATTTTTGGTTTTTGTTTGTTTGTTTTGGACATTGAGTTGTATGAGCTGTTTATATATTTAGGATATTAACCCCCATCAGTCCTATCATTTGCAAATATTTTCTCCAGTTCATAAGTTGTCCTTTCATTTTGTTGATGGTTTCTGTTACTGTGCAAAAACTTCTGTTTAATCAGATCTGATTTGTTTATTTTTCTCTTTTTTCCTTTGCCTTTCGAGACAGATTCCCCCCAAATATTGCTATGATTTATGTCAAAGAATGGCTTGTGTACCTGGGCTGTGACATTCAATTTGCGTCCTTAGCTTTCTTTTTTTCCTCTCCTTACGGGGTACAGGAAGGTTAGAACTAGTTTTGGCTAACTGCCCTTCTCCCAGGTAGATAAGGTTCTGGTAAAGTTGCTTCCCTTGGAGAGAAGTCCTTTGTCATGCTCTGGGCATATTTCAAAATGATTAATTTTCCATTACCCCTGCCAGAAACATAAAGGGATTTGTTTCTGATCTCCACCATGAGAACCGAGTAGCTTCCCTGGAGATAAAACCCATGAGAATGTAGAGGGTCTCCCTATGACTGTAACCCCCAGGAGTTTCTTACTGCATGCTAGTTAGTGCAGAATGAGCTTCCAGCCATTTGTCAAAATAATTTAAATATTGAAACCACTTTATGGCTTCTTTATCTCTGCTCTAGCTGAGACGATCTTGGTTGGGTTTCTCTATATTCACCTTTCTCTCCAGATTTCAGGGTGACGATTTGCTCTGGGACCCTAATTCTCTAATGGACCCAAGAAGTGACTTATTTTCAGTTTGTCATGGAAGAGGTAACTTCCAAGCTTTTTACATGTCCGAGCTGAGAGCAGAACTCCACAGCTTCCTTACCACTGATTGTTTTGGATTGCTGTTAAAGGGAAACCCATCATTTCTATATTTATCTTCTTAATTCTCTCTACCTTATACAATTTTTGACGAAATTCTTTTCAGTATCTTTAATTCTTAGAATTTTATTATTCTCTTCCTAGGGGGAATCTTGCAACTGCATATTTCAAAATATAATCAAAATATTTTTGTAAGTAGAGATTATGGTTAAAATATAAATATTAAAACATGGTTTGTCATGTTTTGAAATTTAAGGATTTGAGTTAAAACAGGAGGGATAAAATCAAATTGGGGCTGCCCTTAATTTGGGGGATTTATTGCTTATCTAAATTGTATGGGCTATTTAGCAGATAAATACTATTTATTGGTGACACAGAAGCAATAAATACAGAAGTTGATTAATAAATACTGATCTTTTTTCAGCACTCCAGCTATATAAACTATTTGCAGCAAATGATAAAGTTAAAAAGTGTTGATTTTATGGTATGGATCATAACACAGATAATAAAATTCTAATTTTTCCTTGTCAAGGGTGGACATGGGCAACTTTCTTTTCTTCTCATGGAGGCAATATGTTAACATCTTATGTGTCATTGTCTCTGTGAGCAATGTATGCATATTTACTTCAGCCCTATGAAATTTTACCTTTCACTTTTGTACAGGTACTACTTTCACATATCAAAAAAATTAGCATAGAGAGTGAGATGTCCCCCTGCATCTATAGCTCCATCCTTTTAGTTCCAGCTCCTATATATACACACTATAATTAGTATTTAAGCACAAATTTAAAAATTCGATATTTGCTTGCAGATTGAACGTTAAGTTTTTGGCCTCAGCAATTAAAAAGTTGAATTCCCATTAACCGTCATGAGTAAGACTTCAAGTAGAGCAGATTTGTGGGAAAAGTTCAGAAATTCCATCTCGGGTATTTGTGCTTCAGATTCCTTCAACATATCCAGAAAGATAGATTGCGTAGGCAGTTGGACGTGCGTCTGGAGTTCACCGTCGAAAGTCAGGCTGGAGATACACTGTGAGAGTCAGCAGTGATTGGATGGTACTTAAAGCCATGAGACAGGATGTGGTCACCGAGGACCACAGTGTATATAATAAAGAGAACCCAGTGCTGAGCCACAGTCACTGCAATACTAAGCATTCAGCATGGAGAGGGGCAAGCTGTAAAGGAGACCGAGGTGGAAACAAGTGGCAGGAAGAATATTAGAAGGGTGTGATTTCCCAGAAGCCAAGTGAAGAAATAATTTAAGGAGCAGGGACTAATCAGCTGAATCAAATGCTGCTAAAAGGGTAGATAAGAGACCCAGAAGATCATCATTTGATTCAGCAACATTAAAGTCATTAGCGATCTTGTCAAAAGATATCTTAGTGGAGAGATGGAGGCAGAAGTCACGTTGTCAACGCAGACAATTCTGGTTACGATATCTTCTTCTTCTTGTAATTTTCCTCAATCTGTTCACTTTCGGTGAGCCACTAGCCTGATTAAGGCGGTGAGTTAGCTAACCGCGGATAGATACTACTTCCTCTGTGGTTCGAGTCTACCTCTCGTTAGAGAAATTTCTGCACCTAAAAGCTGTTTTCCATAACTAGCCTTTTGCTCAGTGTCCCCATTTCTCTTATGAAACTGGTTCAGCCAACAGTCCAGTATTTCCTATTCTCTTAGTATTGCCTCTACTGTTTGCTTTCAGGGATATGGTACTTCTTCCCCCACAAAAGATGACGCTTCTCCTCAAAAGCTTATTTTTAGTAATATCGGTATCATATCTAGAAATTATTTGGCATAGGAGACGTAATAATATCATTCTCTATCTAGTGTCCAAGACTGATATAAAATTTTCCATTAGTTTTAGTAATGTTTTGGTCATTTAGGTTTAATTTGTAGGGGAAAGGTGAGTGGAATGATCATTTATTTCACAGCACATTTCCTGTAAGTTTGGCTCTATTAAATCATATTCCAGCTACTGACCAGCTGGCTGACCTCAGGCAAGTTACTAAACTTCTCTAGAACTCGTTTCCTTATCCATAAAGTGAGCGAAGAAGCATAAACTGTTACTGTGAAAATTGCAGTGCTCGCCACAAGTTAAACGCTATTTGTTTCAGCCATTTTGAAAGCACACAAAAATCTTTAAAATATGTGTGCTTCACTGCTTGTCTGTTATTGGCAACCCTAAAGGCATCTTTAAACACTGGGAGTAGACAGGTTGATTGAACACATGATGCAAAGAAGAAAATTTTTTTTCTCATTTAAGTGAAGTATTGGGAGAAGGCCTGAAGAGGTGAATATTATTGCCCAGATTAAAAAAATAATAATTCTGGAAAAATCTGCAGAACTTTTATATAAACAGGACACATTATGGAATCATGTTATGAAGATTAAAAATATGACAGCAGAGCACCAAGGAGCATACTGCTCTTGGGTTCTGTGATTAAAGGAAACATTATTGTGTAGCTTCTAAAATTAATTTTTAAAACTTTTAATGCCCTTAGGCATAAGATGGAATAATATAAGGTCACAAGCTTTAAAGACAGCAATCATCACTGAATCCAATTTCTTCATGCTGGCTGCAATTTCGTTGTTTTTCTTCTAAGAGCTGTCTTAATTCAGGGAATTAATAAGCAAAGCTTAGTATTTAAACCTACCTGCCTACAAATTATATCGCAGCTTTGTGGTGAATGTAGAATAGTGGCAAGATTTTTTTCAAAAAGATTAGAGAATTTTTGAAAAATAAAAATTTATGCTGTGTATCTTATTTTTAAATTTTAAATCATTAAATGATTAAAAGAGATCTGATTTCTATTTTATTCAATCTATTAATTCATTCTCTAACATATTCAGGAAAACAATTTTGTTTTCAACATCCACAATATCAATAGTACTAAAATCAAAAGCAAAAATTTATGTTTTTTCTTGCTATTTTTATAAATATTAGCACACAATGGGGTTATGAGATTGTGATTTTTAAAAAATAATTTGACTTTTAGTTTCAAAATACTTAAATGTGGGCAGATTATGAAAAAAGGAAAAGTGGGGAAAAATGGAGATTTATTCTTTAATTTATTCAACAAACAGTTTTTGAATGGCTAATCTTTGCAAGTCCCTATACAATACAAATGAACCTACTATCTTATGGAAAAGCCAATAAATAAACTGACAATAAAACTAGTTAAAAATTGTTATCACAGAGGAAGAGCTTGGAGCACAGAGGAGAGGGCTGAGACCCAGACAAGGGAAGGAGGATATTTGTGGGTGCACAGAGATAGATTTTCAGAGATATGGGCTGCATATTAAATGTGAAGGATGTGGAAGGGACATTACAGAGAGTAGCATTTGCAGAAACTTAGAGACTTGAGAAAATTGGACGTGGTTGGAATAAAGGGTAAGTGGTGGGGAATGGTGAGTTAAGGCTGTATGGATAGAACTGGGATCAAGAAAAATGTCTTGTGACAAAGAGTCTTTATTGAATCCTTAGCGGGGAAAGGTTAACTTGTCAGTGTCTGGTCACTGAGAGAGCTGCTTCTCAGAGAGATAATGGTCTTCTCTGGGCAAACTAGCCTGGTAATTGCTGATAGGTCAAGATAACAACCAAAAGGTGATCAGATACTTCAACAACATTATATCATTAGTGACCTTGGCAGGATATAGAAAACATGCCAGAAACAAAGTTAGATGGAGCTTACCAATGAACCTAGAAGAATCTCTAGACTGTACTGAGGGCTTACCTGTGGCTGAGAACCATGAAAATAAAAGCTGTATAAAGGTGTACATTGTAGATCGAAGTTAAAAAATATCCTTGCATGATAATAACCCAAATCTTAAAAGCTCTATTCCAAGGGATTAAACTGGGGATTTGTGCAGATGCGTTCTAATCAGGGCATAGCGAGCTTCATCCTCAGAATTCAGGAGCAAGGTCAGAAAATATCACCCTGTGATATTGAAAGTAATCACGTCTTCATAAAACATATGTGTTTATCCACCTCCAGAGGTAAGCCACAGGAAGAAAGGATTTGTTGAAGCTCTGCTGAGGACGCTAACGTGATCATAATTACTATCAAGTGACTAATCTCTCTCCCAAAACTCATCAAGTAATTACTGTAAGATAAGTTGAGTAATGATAAGTTGTAACATGTCTGAAAAATTGGTACCAGGAAACTAAGATGGCACCTTAAATGCACAGAATGTTAGAGGTGAATGTATATTAAATAGGATTCTTTAAGTAGTGTGTACATATGTTAAAGGGTCCACAAAATGGTCAAGAGATCCAAGTGAAAGTTAAACAAAATATTCCCACTTCTAAAGATTTATGTATGTGTGTATACAGACATATACACATATATATGTGCATATATATATACATGTATTTATAGGTTTGTTTTCATCTGAAAAAAATAATTAACCTTTCCACTATATAATGCAGAGGTTTACGCTGACATCCTCCTCTGGGAAGAAGGTGATGCACCCAAATATGAACGTGTTGGCAGTGGCACCCCATCTCCTTCTCTTTCATCATACTGCACACATTTCTGTTTGTCATATGAAGAGTTATTCAGAGCAGAGGACAGATAGGCTTCAAAGATTGGGATATATGAGTGAGAGAATGCATTCAGGAAGCTATAAACTATCTGATGTTATGAGAATGTAGGGAGAGTGTGGATATGTAAGGAGATGAAGTGGGAATCCAACTGTAACTGTTGTGTTATTGATCTTAAGTCATAATCCCCATGCCTTTACCTGTCTCTGCATCCAAGAAGCTGGTGAGCTCTGTGCTGATTGTTTTGTGGGAGGGATGTGTTAGAGATGCTAATAGGACAAGACTTACAAGTCCTTATAACTTTTATTTCCAGAATCTAGATGCATCAACTAGGGAGAGGATTCCTGGTATAAACATTATGTGTTGAGAGAACCAGAGGGGAGCATCAGGATCCCAGTTATAATCTCTTAGGCTCAAAAGAGATTCCTTGAACTGTGGAGAGAAGGGAATGTAGAGAAAGATAAAGACAGAGAAGGAGAGGAAAAGTAAGAAAGATGGATGGGGGCAGAGAGAGAGAGAGATGGTTTGCTGAGTCTTGTGAACAGATCAGCCTCCTTGCATCTCACAAGGGCTCTAGCAAGTCTCCAGAGAGAAGTGTGCTGTGTGTCTAGGAAGATGACGCCTTGGACATTTTCTCCAAAGTATTCTGTTTTCCATGTGGCACAGAATAGTGTCAAGTCACTGAGCTTGAGGTAGCCAAACTAGAGGGATGAGGTATATCTCACTCTCAAATTATTGGAGCAAAGCCAAGGACCACATTGTCCTCCTTCCCTCAGTTCATGCCTTGACACAACTTAAGACCCGAGTACTATAACAAATCCCTGGGAGGCATATGGCATATGTTGGGAGTGGGTCCTGCATTAAATGGTAGTAAAAGTTAATACTATTTTTCAGATGAAAACAAATGTACTTATAACCCTAGAAGAGACTAAAGTTTTCATTCACAGTGATAAAACAGAGACAGAAGTTAAGTTGAATTATAAAAAATTTAGTTGATTTTGAGATTGGATATTTAATGAGAATTGTATAAGAATTTGGGGCTTAATCTGCAAAATAATGGAGAACGATTATAGGAGTTTAAGTACAGGGGTTTAAGATGACAGTTCTTAAGAGAAGATTATTATAGAGGAGATATTAGAGGTTAAATATAGTGCATGTTTCCTGATGAGTGGAAAGATACATTATTATAATAAAGGCACATTAACAAATTTTGCCTGTACTCTAAAAATCAATATCTTCTTGAGGTTGTTTATTATTTTAATTAAATGACTTTAAGAGGTAGAATCAGACCCTTACCCAAGGAGACTCTACTAAGAATTAGGTCTTGCAGTAAACTCAACCTGACCAGTTGGTCTAATTCTTCCTTAGTAGCTAAGAGTTTTGAGAGAGGATGATACTTTATTCATATAATTTCTAGGAATAGAACCCTTTCTAACCGTTATACAGGGTGTGAGTGGATGGGGGATTTGAGATCAAATCAAGTTGTAAGGGCAGTATAAGTGGGAGAAAGAGGAATTCTATATTCTATATTGGAATTTTATATTCAAGCTAGGGTCCTATCTTCTCTCTTACCCAAGTTCTAAGAGCTGACAAATATGCAATGAAATTTCAAAAAGAAGGCTAAGAAGATATGTGTCACATAGATGACAGATTCTTAATAATGTAGGTTTCTTAATACATATTATAGAATTAAAATTAGTTTCTTTCTTTCTGTCCCTTCCTTGTTAAATATATAGGTCCCAGACACTTTTCTAGGTACCAAGAAAACAAAAATCTCTTTTTTCATAGAGAGGCTTATGTTAAACTAAGATAAACAGATGATAAACACATGCATATATCAATATATGTTACATCAGATGGTAAGAAGGGTTCTGGAGAAAAGTAAAGCAGGGAGGGAGATAGAGTGATGGAATGGTGCAGGGGTAGAGTTGCAATCTGAAATAGAATGGTCAGGGGAGACGTGACGATGAGAGAGTGAGACATGACATGTGTGAGAGTGTTCAGACAAATAAGTCTAAGCATTCTGAGGCAGGAGCATGTGTGTCATATTTAAGGGACAGCAAGGGGGGCAGTGTGGATAGAGTAGAAAGCAGCAGGAGATGAGCTCAGGGAGGTAACTGAGAGACTAGACCAGGTAAAGCCCTGTAGGCCATTGTGAGGCCATTGGCTTTCAACTTAAATGGGGCAGGAAGCTACTGGTGTATTTTGTACAAAGTTGTAATATCTTTCATTTGTAAAGCATCACTCTGTGAGACAGAGAATGACAGAAATCAAGGTTAATTCGCATGTGCCACCCTCACCCTTCACTCCCTGGCAAATGAAAAGGTGACATTGACATTGACATTGACAAAGATGGTGAAGACCCTGAAGTTGCAGGTTTGGGATGAAAATCAGGAGTGTGGATTTGGGCATGTTATCCTTGAGATTTCCATTAGACAGTCAAATGGAAATGTCTGGTAAATAGTTGGATAAGTACTCTTAATTCAGGGGAGAAGTCTGAGCTGGAGATAAAAATTAGGGGATTGTTTTCATCTGGATGGTATTTAATACCATTAAACTGAATGAGATCCTCTAGAGAGTAAGTTCAATTATGAAAGAAAGAGAATTTAAGCTCCAGTCACACTAAGTGGTAGAAAGATGGAAAGAACCAGTAAAGAAAGCTGGTTCTTTAAGAGGAAAATTAAATAATTTTGTGTTCTTTAAGCCATGTGAAGAAAGCATAGGAAATATTGATTATGCCAAATGCTGCTGACAAGTCAAATAAATTGAGTACTTGGATTTAAAGTTAATTTGTGGCCTAGACAATAACAGCTTTGGTAGATGAGAGCTAAAACCTAAATTCAGGAAGTTTAAAAGGGGATGGGAAGAGAGAACTTATAAATATCTTCTTAAGACTTGCTGAAAGGGGGACAGAAATCAATTTCAGTATCTGGAAGGGGATTTGGAGTTAAGAGAGGGTTGTTGTTGATGTTGTTATTGTTGTTATTATTAATTATTTTAAAATGGGAACACCACAAAGTGTTGCAGGATGATGGGACTGATGGAGCAGAATGGTGAAAATTGGTAGCACAGGGTAGAAGTGGGGAAAGTTTCTACTGCTGTGTTCTGGAGTAAAAATGCGGGAGAATAATTTCTGGGACACAGCTGGCTGTTCCTGCAATCTAGGAACAGTCAGCTTATCAACAACAATGGTAAGGAAGGCAGAGTATAAAGTTCCAGATGCAGGTGGTTAGATGGTGGAAGCTGGTGGAGATTTAATTCAGTTGTTTCTATTTTCTCTGTGGAATATGAAGTGATGCCATCTACTGAAAAATGAGCATGGGTAAGGAGGTGTGGGGAGTTTAAGGCAAGCAAAGGGATGAAATAGTGTTCTAGGACTTGAAGTCAGCAGGCACGGAGTGAAGTGAGTCTGTTGGCTGTGTGTTTTTCTACAACCAAAGCATTGAAGAGGCTGATTATCTGGATTTGGGGCTTGGGCACAAGAGGGGCAAACGTGCTGAAGATATTGGCAAGGGTGTTATTGTAATGATGAATCATAGAACTCACTTGGTAAGGAGGGTACAGTCAAGGAAAAATGGCACCAGACAGAGTTGAACAGACAAGGATGACTTTATTCAAGACTATTGCAATGGAGGAGAGACTGAATTCAACTTCGTTGAAACAAATGGCAGGAGGGATTTTAAGAGCTGAAGGGAGTTAGTGGAAAAGTGCTAGGGGACATTGGGGGTGGGGTTGGTCAGTGGGCTGTGTCTAGGACATTGAATCACTCCTGAGTTTTCAGATGTTTTCTTTTGTGATTAAGCAATCTGTGTTTGCTAATGGGTACTTATCAAGTTAGGTTGCTACTGTCCCACTGGAAGGTAGGGGTACTGTCTTTCTTAATGATTACATTTCAAAGAGATGGCACCTAGGTCCTTGAGAAAGATATTCCCGGGCTGTAAAACTGGTGAGAGGCTGGGAGAAGATTTGTCTACATTTCAAAGAGGCAGAGGAAGCATTGGCAATTGCACATTTTGTAAAATAAGTCCTCTAAGAAAAGAAAGGCCAGGTGCCTATAGTCAGAAAGAAACTTGTTTAAAGTTTAGTCTAGCTAAGGGGAATGTTAAGTCTGTTTTGGTCAGAAGTAGTAGAGAAGATAGTAAGAGACATGAAAATAACATCGGGATAAATGGATTACAGGTCCGTATTTGCTCAAATAAGTTTAGGTGTTGGCATACTGGTAGACGTTACTAGGAAACACAGGTCTCAGTGGTGACATTATTTTTCTTTTCCTACTCTGTAGGAGTAAGATTTTCTGCTCCAGGAGGGAAAAAGTTGGCATATTAGAAGCAAAACTGGGTTGCGTGTTAAGACAATATGATATTTGTTCTCAGAGTTCCTCCTGGCCCTTTTTATACTTGAGTGAATTCTTTGAAGCAAGTAAATTGACTTTGTAAATTGTGCCATAATAAGTAAATCTCAAGAAAGAAAGAAAATAAACATTTAGTGTACATACGCCATGTGTCAATAGATGCCAGATATTTTCTAGCGGATTATCACATTTAATCTCCACGAATCTTAGAATTAAGTAAGAATTAGTTCATATTTATGGATGAAGAAAGTACTTTTTAAAAAGTGATTTAATGTTTCCATCCAACTTAGCATTCTTTGCTGTTAGTGAAGACCTCTTCATTGTCATTGTCACTGCGGAATATGGACCTGTGACTGTGAGGCCAAAGACTTCCTATAAAAATAGCAAATCAACCTTGGTTATTGACAACTTTCATTTCTCTAGTGTAATTACTTCCATATTGAACTTTTCCAAATACACATTTTCTTAATAAGTATTTTATGGCAAAGACCACTATTGTGTAGGTTATTTTTACTCCAGGGAGGGTCACTGCCAACATCCCGTAGGGGTATTTTTTTTAATACTAGCATAATGAATAGTGATTTCCAACTATTTCAACTGTTGACCAAAGAATATACCAGTAAGAACCTAACTAGCAGTTTTGCTGAAATACCTTTTTACTTGAAACTCCACATTTTAGTGAAAGTAGTTACTTCAATGTGCAATTTACCTCCTCTTAAAGCATTTTTCCATCCATCTCTAAAGGTAATATATAGAGGTTTCTTTCATTTTAATGACACAGTCTAAATCCACTTGATAGATGTGGAGGAAAAAAATAGATTTAGCCTGACCTTAAGGTAGTAATTCTTTCGAAGCAAACACTATATTTCTCCATTTCAGTTCCATAGCAATTGTCAATTTAAAGTGTCGCATTGGTATGAATATTATCTTACAGGGTTCTGATCATACTAGATTCAGAAATATAAAAATGTCTATTTTAACTACAAATCAGCTTTAAGACTTTGTCTTCAATATCACATATCTCTCCAATTCAAATCACTTTGTTTTAGGGACTTCCCTGGTGGTGCAGTGGTTAAGAATCCGCCTGCCAATGCAGGGAACACGGGTTCGATCCCTGGTCCTGAGAAGATCCCACATGCCACAGAGCAACTACTTAGCCTACGATCTAGAGCCCGTGAGCCACAACTACTGAGCCCATGTGCCACAACCACTGAAGCCCACGTGCGTAGAGCCAGTGCTCTGCAACAAGGGAAGCCACCGCACTGAGAAGCCCACACACTGCAACGAAGAGCAGTCCTGGCCTGCCACAACTAGAGAAAGCCCACACACAGCAACAAAGACCCAATGCAGCCAAAAATAAATAAATAAACAAATCACTTTGTTTTATTTACAGGTACTGTCTAAATACAATAGATGAATTATGTTAAAAAAAATCAAATTGGTTGACTTCGGCTATTGATTACTAGAGAATGGAAACAATATCTGGGCTCCAAACAATTACTAAAATAAAGTGAAATTTGTATTGAAACACCCCAAAATCACATTTATTAAATCATGCACAAGTCCACTCTTTCAGTTTGAAGTGTACAATGAATTATTTTCATGCTATGAAGATTGCCAGAGTTTTAGATGTGATTGTCAGTCCTTGACCTTCTGTGGAGAAATGATCTGAATTGTACGGATCTATTCCATGCATTTAAGAAATGAAAGTACATACTACACTTGCAGATCAACTGATCTCATTCCCTGATATCTGTTCTGACTTCCCGCATCAGAGAACATTGTCCTCACTGCATAGACTAGTGAATAGAGCAGTCATCAGACTAACATTTTCTGGGGCTTCACCCCACCATGAATGTTGCATAAGCCACTACATTTCTCTTCACCTCATTTTTCTTTTTCAGACAAGTGAGAGAAGAAGCTCTAGCAAATTGCCACTTCTCTGTGGGGATTTCATAAGAATTTGAAATGATATTTGCAAAGTGCAAAGTACTAGGTGGATAAGCAGAGCAACCTGCAAAATCACCAAAAGGAGACTCAAAGGGGATTTTATAACTTTATAGCTTTGTATGTACTGACTTTGATTTTAACATCATTTCCAAAAGTAATTATTTTTGCTTATGACCTTATTTTGAAATAACTTGTTATAAATAGGAAGTCTAGATACCACATAGCATAGATAAAAGTAAAATTGTGTATACTCCAGTAGCCCTAATTGGAAGAGTTTGAATTACATCAGCTTGGCTAATCTGGGACTACATGTCTCAGAATCCTCTTTCCTGTATGGTCTCAGCTTGAAATTGGCCACAAGAGAATTTGCATGAGATTTGGACCAGTGAAGCAGTAGCCATTACTCCCTAAAGGCCATTGTAACTGGAGGCAGAGAAAGATGTGGAGGTGCTGATGGGTCCCAGTGTATTCTCCTTCTTTTTCCCTACTCTGAATTCTGCTCTTCTTCCTGTCCATTGACCCTCCTGAACCACAGCCTCCCAGGCCCACTACAAGCTTGGCTATGAACTCACAGGGACAGTAACTGAAGAGTTACTTCTACCCCAACACCCACTGCAGCCCACTCCAGCAGCTGGATGGTCCTTGTTTCCAGATTCTCTTTAAGCTTTAACATGTGCCCCTGTGCCAGTGCTCCAGGAGTGTTGCCTGATGACCTACAATGACTGCTAAATAATCTTCCATTTCCCCTTTGTGGACCCTTACTTTCCCAATTTCTCCTACAAGTGTGTAATGTCTAATTCCTGTAATAAGTGTTTGATTGCATCATACTCATATAGTGGTTCTGTTTCCTTGATTAAAGCCTGGCTGATCTATTGAGAATATGTTCACTGGTATTCATTTGTACACTTCTTTTCTATTATTATTTTTTTATCAATTAATTCAGTCAACATTTGGCAGTTATTTGTTAACACTTCCTTCCTCCTTTCTGTCTCTTCTTCTTCCTTACTTTCTTTTTTGTCTCTCTTTATTAGAAAGTAAGCACTAGGATAGCAGGGGTTTATCAATAGTACGTCTTATTCTCCAAAATGCCTCCTGAGCCTGTTAAGTATCACCACTGTTTATGAAACCACAAAAAATTATTGTTAAATGACTTCAATAAATTTTGTTTAGAATGGAGTGATTTAATAATGTAATTCTTAAGACTATTTGTTTTCCTAATGAACATTCTGATTAATGATTTGAATCTGAGTTCTCACCCACCCTCATCAGTTTCCCTATAACTAAATATAACCCAGTGTTGTGTGAACAAATGCAATTTGCCTTCATTTACAAAATTGTTCATTGCTTTCTTAGAATAATCAATAATGTGATTTTGTAAATAATCATAATTCTGAATATCATATATAAAATACCAAGTTTAAATCAAGCTATCACTATAGTTACAAATTGTATTTGCTCTGTTTTCTTAGTAAAATATTTGGCTTTCTTAAAATCCTTATAGTTTAGGTAATGTAGTAGCCAGAAGTAGTATATTAACTCAATTTTAAGAAACTTTAAATCAGGAAAAGCATTTAATTTGCATGTTGTACTTATTAAATGAAAAAAGTGGGAAACATTCTTTACTTTTATCCTAAAATATTATTCTGTATAAGTCCAAATGGTTTTTTTTTCCAATGGGAATTTGTTATTTTTCAAAGGAATTAACTCTATCTTCACGTAACTCTAAAGCACATAAGAAGCAGTATTACCTTTTTATTTGAGGCCAGGGATAGTGGTATGAGAATAAGTAAAAACACTAGTAGAAAAGGGCACAATGGAAAGAACCCTAAAATTCTCAGGAGGGAGTAGTTTACCAATAATTCTCATTTGTTGATGGTTATCATGGTGAATCAGAGACTCCTAATCAGGACTTTTTAAAAATGTTGCAAGGACTTGGACACAATTCCTAATTCTGAAACACGAGCGTGGTATCATATTGACTCATTTGCTGGAAATCTCTCTAAGCGTATTTTCTCCTATATTTGCAATCTTTAATATTAATTCTATTGATGCTTGTTGAGATATTATAGATGTAAAAGCTGTTATAAGTAGTAGTAGTATGAATGTTAATACAGTTATTACTAATAATTACTGATTCTGTTGACCCCATAAACTTTTTCTCAGGTGTCAGCCCAGTTCTACCATTTACTTTTGATAACTCTGTCTTATGTAGATCAGCTGCAAATTACTTCCTGTTACCTCCCACATCTTACTCAAGACCTTCTGTTCAAATGAGAAATTTTTAAGAAAGAATTATCTGGTTGCATAAGTCATAAAATCAGCATGGATTGATGATCATAGGTTCTAGCAATCACTGACCTTATTTACTGTACACCAAATGGTCTCTTCCTTTTTCAGAACGACACTATTGTAAGTGTGAGCATGTTTAAACTCTGTATTATAACCTATTCCTAAATGTAGACCCTCTCCACTTAAAAGAAGACTTGTTTGCCTTCCTTTCATCCTGAATTTAATTTTACGCCAAGAACATCCTGTACTATTTAGTTAACCTTGTATGAGGGAATAATATTTCAGCATTTTTGTCCACATATTTTTTATAGTACTTTAAATTTTTTCTCTTGCTCTGCAGCCCTTCCATTATTACAACTTTTTAAAAAAATGAGGTTAAAATGTTTTGCTCCAGTGGAAATAATGCACAAAAAATTTTAGTGTTTGTTTCAGATTCTTAGCTCTGAGTTCCAAAATATACTCTTAACCTTTACAACATAAATGATATCCTTGAAAATATTCTTGAAAGTGATGAGGATTTATGTAATGTAAAGAGTCAAGGACTGTGAGAATTGCAGCATGGTTTATGCTATGAACTCTAGGGTAGAATAAATGCAGGATATATTAGTGTGGGTGATACCAGCTGCTGGAAAGAACATATCCAAAATGTATAAAGGCCTAAACACAATAGAAGTATATTTCTAGCTCACATAACTATCCAGTGCAGGTGTTCTTGATTCGTAGGGATGTCTCCTCCATGTGGAGATCCAGTGACCCAGGCTCCCTCCATCCTGTGGCTCAGTCATCTCCTAGCACTTCCTCACTATCTGAATCTCTGTGTCCAACTGACTGAAGGGGAAATTGCATGGGGAGGAAATTCACCTGCTCCTAAAAAGCTCTGTTCTGATATCACACACATTCTTATTCAGTGAGAACATTCACATCAGGACACTATGCTGTGGTGTAAATCATATCAGGTTTTGAGTGGTAATAATGTTTTCTATTATTCCAAATGAAAGCACTAAACTGTCACATGTAGGGATTGTCTTTCAATGTCCAATTGGATCCTGGAGAAGATTCCCTTAACACCAGCTAGAATGACTCCAAAGGGAGCAAGTAAAAGGAATAGAAGATCTGCCTCCAAGATAAGACACTTGATAATGCTGAGATGATCTACCATGACTCATTAAACCGCTCACAGAAAAGTGTGTTAACACCCTTTGTCAGTACACACTTTGTTCTTGTCAGTCCTTGCTTTGAAGATTTCAGTACGTGTTTGTTCTTTCCACTTGAACATAGCCCATGCTTGTCATCCCTCATGCATTAGATATATAAGCTTTTGAGAATAAGTTAAGTTTTTAAAAATAATTGTGTCTAAACTTTGCTTGCCATCTAGTATTCACATGTGAAATGAAAACGTGGCTGCGTATGTTCGAACCTTCAGTTATTGTGTCCTTCGGTTGTATTCAGAAAAATGGACAGCTATTTCCATATTTCTGGTATTATATGTCTTTCCTAAATTATCTGTTCTTTAAAAGCTAGAAGTATAGAATTAAGACTAAAAGTATACTTTCATTGAGACTGTATACCTAGTTTAGGAATAATTCTAAAATTGTTCTCCCAATGTTCCCCATGGTTATTCAGTCAGACACTAGTCTTGTTACCTTTGTAAAGGGACTGTGTGGTTTAGTCAACTGACCTTAAGATAGAAAGCTTATCCTGGTGGACCTAATATAATTGCATGGCTCCTTAAAAGAAGAAGAGGAAGGTAGAAATGTCAGTCAAAAGATGTAGTGGAAGTCATCAGAGGAGCCATGAGGCAAAAAGGAAGATCAGAGACATTTAAAGCTAAAAAACACTTGGCCCATCACTGTTGTCTTTGAAGGTGGAGGAAGAGGGCCAAAAGCCAAGGAAGTCAGGTGGCTTCTAGAAGCCATGGACCTCCCTCAATCAACAGCTAGCAAAGAAACAGGAACTTTAGTCCTATAGCCACAAGCAACTGATTCCTGCCATCATCCTGAATAGGTTTGGAAGTAAATTCACCTTCAGGGTCTCTAGAAAAGAATGCAGTTCTGCCAAGAACTTTGGCCTTTTGAAATCAGAAGCAGAGAACCAGCTGAGCCATGTACCTGGACTTCTGACTTAACCGTGAGGTAATAAAAGGGTATTATTTCCAGCTGCTATATTTGTGGTAATTTGTTACATCAGCAAAAGAAAACTAATATTATCTATGCTTTCATGGGGCAAGAAAACCAGTATCTTTATACTGGATAGCATAAAGTAGTGGAGTGGAAATGACCCAGTGGCGCTTCCCAAATTTTCAAAAATACCTTTACCATATGAGGTTTTTTAAATGTTCACTAGAAAGTTTATAGTAAATATCAGAGCACAGTAACATAACTTCACAGACATCTAGGACTTATAGGAAATCAAGGAGAATATATAACATTGAATGAATTTTAACCTTATGTTCAGTACCTACAGAAACCTCATTATTTCATAGTGATAACATCACTATTTCTCAACAGTCTTGGATGGGATTGAGGATGAATGCTTTCAGCTTTTGTAGACTAATAACTTTGGTGTGTATTTTCACCCTCTCAGATTTTCAATTCTTTTTTTTTAATACATCTTTATTGGAGTATAATTGCTTTACAATGTTGTGTTAGTTTCTGCTGTACAACAAAGTGAATCAGCTGTATTTATACATATATCCCCATATCCTCTCCCTCTTGAGCCTCCCTCCTACCCTCCTTATCCCACCCCCTAGGTCATCACAAATTCAATTCTTTTTTAATTTTGTACATGAAATCTTCATATCCCTTATGTTGAATTACGTTGACAAAACTGCCTCCAATTTTCAGTGGTGATCCATTACACTGCACTCACTTTAGAAAACACTTTCTGAAAAGACGTCTGATGTATATAAATGTTTTAAAAATTAATGAACATTTGGAAATAGTGACAAAATGATAAAGCAGCAAACTTCAAAATCTCATTGAAGGTTTTCTTTTATATCAACAAACATTTATTAAGAATCCATTGTGTTTGGGACAGAGTCAAGATGGCGGCGTGGGAAGATGTGGAGATCGCGTCTCCCCACAAATAGAACAGTTACCAGAGGCCAGCGGGGGACCTGAGACCCAAGCAGACAGCAGGAACCCTGCAGCAACCAGGTAGCACCTGGGGGAAGTCAGGGGGGCTGGGAAGGGGAATCCTGACCGACCGGCGCCCCGGCGGGTAGCTGCGGGAGGGAGGAGGTTCCTGCCTGGAGGGACTGCTGGGGGCTGGGGAGATCAGGGAAACCGTGACTGGTTTTCTCCCACCCAGGAGGCCGGGGGGCCTGCTGGGCTCCCCAGCGGGGTCCTCCACCCTCCAAGGCCTCCTCCAGGCTGCCTGGGTCCTGGGGGTGTGGAATAAGGGAGGAGGGGCGAGGAGGTGGAGAGGCAGACAGGAGGGGGTGGGGGCTTTGAGATTGGGGGACCAGGGGAGGCTGGAGGACATTTCACCTGCTCTCTTGGCCAGGGAGGCTGACTGGGCTCCCAGACCTGGTCCTTCATTCTCCACGCCCCCTCCAGCTGCTTAGAATCCAGGAGAGTGGGGGCCGGGGAGAGGAACAGAGGCAGACAGGGACCCTACCAGACTGGGAGATCTGGGGAAGTGTCGCAGGTGTTACCCTAGCCCATTTGGCCCTGGGAAACCTGTTGGGCATCAGAGTCTGGTCTCCTGCCGTTCAGTGCCCCCTGCAGCTGTAAGGGTTCTAGGGGAATAGGAGAGAGGGGGTGGGAAAGAAGAGAACCCAAGGGGGAGGGACCCTCCGAGACTGGAGGACTAGGGGAGGTGCCTAGCATCTCTCCCACCAACTCGGGCCCAGGGAGCCCGCTGGGTACTTTGACCTGGTCCTTTGCTCCCAGGACCAGAGGCATTTCTGGGCCCCTCTACTGCATTGGGCCTAAGCCCCATTCCCCACCACCCCCAGGGCCTTCTCTAAGGGTAGGTTTTGCCCATTGCCTAACTTCATCCCCCCACCCCCGCCCTTGTCTAAGCCCCGTGCCCACAGCCAAGGCCCTTTCTGGCTTTTTTTTTTTTTTTTTTTTTTTCTTTTCTTTTTTTTCTTCCCACCTCCTCACTTAGGATATTGCAGTTGTTTTACCTTCCAGTTGCTGCTCCATCATTTTTTTTTTAAATTTTTTCTAACACATCTGTTAGTTTCCTACTATTGTATTTTTTAGCTTGCTATTGTTCTGCTGTTCTCCTACCCTTTCTTTTTTTTTTTTTTTCATTTTCCCTGCTCCACACAGCTTGTGGGATCTTGATACACAAGCCCAGTGTCAGGCTTGAGCACCTGAGGTGGGAGCTCTGAGTCCAAAACATTGGACTAACAGGAAAACCTAGTTCCCAGGGAATATCCTTTACTGTGAAGTCTCACAGAGGTTCTCAACTTAACACCAAGACCCAGCAGGAACACAATCCTGCCCATCCAAAGTGGGGGGAAAATGAGACGACAAAAAAATACGTCACAGATGAAGGAACCAGGTAAAAATACACAAGACCAAATAAATGAAAAGGAAATAGGAAAATTGCCTGAAAAAGAATTCAGAGTTATGATAGTAAAGATGACCCAAAATCTCGATAACAAAATAGAGAAAATATAAGAAACAGTTAATAAGGAATCAGAAAAGCTATAGAACAAACAAACAGTAATAGATAACAAAATAACCAAAATTAAAAGAATCCATTGTGTTTATACTACTAGGATATAACAGAAAAACAAAATCAATTTGGAGCCAGATTAGATTTGAATCAAATATTCAACCACTTACTGCATGTATCTTTGGGTAAGTCATCCAATCTCTTCGATTTCAATGGTCTCACCTATAAATTGGAACAGCAATAACTACTTCACAGACCAGCTGTGAAGACTGAGTAAAGTCACACATAGGAACATGTCTAGTTGGTATTTGTAGCAGGCTGAATAATGACCCCAAAGATATAAAGTTTTAATCCCTGGAAACTTTGAATGTTACCTTTTATGGAAAAAGGATCTTTGAAGCTTGATTGAGAGTTTTGATATGGGAAGATTATTCATCTGTGTGTACCCAAAATGCAACCACGAGCACCCTTGTTCTTTTTATAAGAAAGCAAAGGAAAGAGAAAAAAAGAAAAACAGAAAACAGAAGACAACAGGCAATGAAAATATGGAGAGAATAGAGGGTTGTGGCCACACCCCAAAGGATGTCAGCAACCATCAGAAACTGGAAGAGGGAAGGGATGAATCCTTCTCAAGAAACTCTGGAGGGAGTACAGCCCTGCCAATAATTTTGGTGTCCAGAACTGTGAAACGGTAAATTTCTGTGTTTTTTTAAAGCCACCAAGTTTGTTTTAATTTGTTATAGAAGCCACAGGAAAACAACATAATGCTCAATGAATGTTAGTTTGCTTTCTCATCTCTAGACAGGTTTTTGTCTACCCAATATTATCTCATTGGGACTTTCATTCCGTTTTCATCACTGGAAACCAGATATCATATCCGTAATATAACTGTGATACAACTCTTTCATCTTATTGCCATTTCACTCAATACATATATTTGGTTAAAATATTCCTACAAATATTTGTTAACAACCAACTACCTGCAAGGCATTTTACCAGGGGATGCGCAGGATGACAAGATGGACAAAGTCCCTGGCATAAAAGACTTTGTAATCTGCTTTGTGTAAGGCAGTTTGTGCTAAATTGTTTGAAAAATTGGAAAATTAAGGAGGGAAAGATTCATTCCTGCTAAAGAATTAGGAAAGGCATTATGGAAAAATTTACCTTTGATCTAAATCTTCAGGACAGCTGTATTTTCTGCAGATGGAGAGATGGGGCAGTAAGGAACAGCAAACAGCAAACACTGGAGAAACTATGAGTGAACTTGACAAGTGGGGCCATAACATGCCTGACAAAGTGTGAGAGGAAAGGCTGTTTAACCAGAGGACTAGAGAGGCGTATATTCAGTCAAACAGAGGCTCTGGATATTGTCCAATCACCTTATACATTCTAAAATCAAGTCCAGTCCGTTAGTTTTGGAAATTGCATACGTTTAATTTTTAAGCCCTTAAGACTCTATTAGGGCTATAAAAGGCTTTTGGCAACTAGGATATGGTGGACTGGCAAAAAAGTCCTTAAGAATCCTTAGCTAGACTGAGGGAACAATAGGAAAAGCTGCAAGGAGTTGTCTGGACATTTCAAATTATTCTCCTTTAACTGTCAAATTCTTTTATCAATTTGATAGTGAATGAAACTGTTCCAGTTTGCCTGCATAGTTTTTTCTTTCATTGTTTTAATATAAAGCCCCTGTAACTTTAAAATGTTTTTATTGTTATTCTCCTCTTTTCAGAAATATATGCAGATTCCAAAGCATAAAGCCATGATTTTAGTTTTAAAGTCTGCAAAAGAGAACAGCATTCGAACATCTGAAGACATGGTCCCATCAAAACACAACTTGCTGTTGTTTTCAGTGTGACTATGAGATTTTCTTACACCCGAATATTCTTTAAGTTGATCCACTGTGATAGGTGTTTTGGGGCTAAATTAGAGGATCAATGTTCATTATGCTCTGTGTAGATTATCTCTCGTCATGTTGTGATGTAGAATCAGTCTGAAGAAGGAAGGAAGAAGAATAAAAACACCCAGGAGAAATTGATGAGCTACGAAGCAGGGAAGGGACATTAGACAATTTGCTCCTGGAGCTCATGGGCGTCAGCAATGGAAGAAAGGAAATGCAAATGTGAGAGGATGGAGGAAGAACTACGGAGAGACCCAACTCTGCATAAATAATTGTTTCACTACTACGTTGGTTGGTTGGAAAGGTAGGTTTCCTTTCCTTGATAAGTAAGGAAAATGGACCCTTATATTCTCAAAGATAACTGTGGATATTCTGATATTTACTTAAAAAAATGTTTCTTTGGCACGTGGTTGTGGAATATCAGTTGCAGAGTCTCACTGTAGTTTTAACTAGTTTGAAGATAATTGATTAAATGAATAGACAGCAGGGCTCCACAGCTGTATAGGATTTTACAATTTACATTTGGTAAATATAATCACACTTGACTTTCATAGTGATATAGCTTTGGCAGGTATTAGGTCCACTTCCTAGGCCTGGAAATTATAGATGGTGGCTTTCCAAGGTCACCTAACCTCTAATTTGCAGATCTAGGACTCAAACTTAGGTCTAAATTGTTTCCCATCCAACTGCTAATTGACTGCTGTGTACAAAAACTGATGCAGCAGTTGTTTGATGAAAAGCATTGTGTGTCAGGTAGTATCTAATAATAACAGTTACTATTTTAAGTGCTTACTGTGTTCCAGGTACCATTCTATGCGCTTTATCTGCACAACCACCATCTGAGGTAAGTGTTAATAATATCACACTATTTTATGGATGGACAAACTGAGGCAGGAAGAGTTTATGGAGTACCTAAGATCCATAGCTAATGTGAAGCCAGGATTTGAATTCAGGGAGCAGAGCTTCAGATTTCATGTTCCTAACCACTAGGTGCATTGCTTCAAATTCAGATATGTAAGAAACAAAATTATTTTAGCTCTAGTTCCTACTAACAGACTAATAAACAGTCACTCCTTAAATGCTATACCTGATTTAATTTGGGCATCTTTACATTTTGTTCCTCACCAACCCATGACCGGAAATGTTCAGCTAAATTAGAATAGAAAGGTGATTTGTGTTACTGCAGACACCCAATTTAAACAATTAAGCCTCCTCTATTTCATTCTGCTTTGGATGTGCCAGACCTGGCATTTGCAGAATATGTAAGTTACTTTGAAAGGACTTCGGAAATATTTTTCTTAATCAAAAGCTAAAGTCAATAGTGAGAGATAAAAATGTTTATATACATTATTAATATTGTCTTTATCATTTCTAGCATCTTATCTGATCCCAAGTGGATCTGCTAGGCAGATATTCAACTTTCTACTTCACTTACCTGAAATGAATTTCCCAATGTCAATCATTTACATTCCAATAGCAGAGAAGTGTGCTGTAATGTAGATTCAGATGTCATTTATCCCCTAAGATTAAAAAAGCAGGTCCCCTGGTGTTGGGTGGGGCCATGAAGCTAGTCCTGGCCAATGAGATGTGAGCTTTCATCTTTCAGTGGTCAAGCAGGTCTACCTGAGGAAAGGTAAAGGAAGGGAAGCACAGAGTGAGTGACTGAGGCTACTCCCACTCTACACCTTAACAGGGAAAGTAAAAATGGGTTGTTGTTTTCTGCCTTCTTTAGACAGCTAAGAAAGCCAGAGAGGAATTTGCATTGGAGGTTTTACTTAGTGTATCAGTCAGGGTTCTCCAGAGAAACAGAACCACTAGGATATACATATAGAAAGAGTGAGAGATTTGCTAATTTGTTCATGTTTTTGTGGGGGTTGGCAAGTTGAAATTTGAAGGGGAAGCCAGCAGGCTGGCAACTGAGGCTAGGTTTCAATGTTAGTCTTGAGGCAGAATTCCTTCTTCTCTGGGAAAGCTTAGTTTTTGTTTTTAAGACATTCAACTGGTTGAATGACATCTACCCATATCATTGAAGGCAATCCCCTTAAAGTCTGATGATTGTGAATATTAACCACATCTACATAATGCCATCAAAGCTATATATAAACCAGTATTTGACCAAACTGTTACCATAGCCTACCCAAGTTGATACAGAAAATTAACTTCTCTCTCCCTGTAATTTTTCTCTATTACATATCATATATCTGTAGATCATGTTCTTGAACAAATGAAGTTAGCTAAAGATACAGTAATTGTCCCTTACCTTTTTCCTGACCTGCACTAATAATACCTTCAGGTCACCCTGAAATCTTGCTGGTTACTCAACATTCTGATGCCAGTCTTTCCTCTGACCATCTGGACTTGAGGTTTGTTCCTCTTCTCTCTGGATACTCCTTGTAATGAATCATACAGTGCTGACTGCATGGCCAGTACCAACTTTTTGAACAATTCAGGAAGTGGATGAGATTCTGACTCTAAAATGAAGTACGAAATTTCCTGTCATCTTTCTTGTAATTTTTGCTAGGAACTAAAAATAATGAGGATTTAAGACATGATTTCACATAACCTGGCTAAAATCTGATATCTATCCTTTCTGCAGATGGTTGTTTATAGCAGCTTTATTCATAATTGCCCAAACTTGGGAGCAACCAATATGTCCTTCAGTAGATGAATGAATCAATAAACTGTGGCACATCCAGACCGTGGAATATTATTCAGCACTAAAAAAGAAATAAGATAAATCAATCTGTGAAAAGACGTGGGAAAACTTAAATACATATTACTAAGTGAAAGAAGCCAATCTGAAAAGGGTGCATATGATATTCTGGACATTCTGGAAAAGGAAAAACTATGGAAACAGTCAAAAGATCAGTGGTTTCTAGGGGTTGGCAGTGGGGGAAGGATAAGTAGGCAGAGCTTATGTTATTTTTAGGGTAGTGAAAATACTCTATATGATACCATAATGATGGGTACATGTCATTATACATTTATCAAAGCCTAGAGAATGTGAATCCTAAGGTAAAACCATGGACTTGGTGATTATGATGTGTCAATGTAGGTTCATCAATTGCAGCAAATATACCTCTCTGGTCAAAGATGTAGATAATGGGAATGGCTATGGATATGTGGGGATGGGATATTTGAGAAATCTCTGTACCATCCCCTTAATTTTTCTGTGAAACTGAGATTGCTCTAAAAAAAGTCATTTTAAAAAAACTGCACAATTAGATCACTGTCTACCTCTCTATCACCCTTCCCTCAACCACATTAACTTTCCTTCTGTTTCTGAAACCTTCCCTTTATTTCTCAATCACGCTAAGATCATTTCTTCCTCATACAAATACACCTGGCAAGATTCCATCCTTGAAAAGCAGGAATATGGTATTAGCCACCCCTGAATGGGGGATCAGTAGAGTGGATCAAAAATGACCATTATTTTCCACTGAATGTGGAGAATCTTTGAGGTATTAAAAATAATCACTTCCATGCCTCATTTTAATTTAACTAAATACAGATCTTTGTAGGCTGTGGATTCATTTTGTTGATAATTTAATAACTTTTTGTACAACTCTGTTAGAACCTGGACATCCAGGACAAAGACTATAGAAGAGATTGAGGTAGGCAAAACATACATTATTTGCCTTTTATTCCTCTTTCTGTGCCATTTTCTTATCTTTCTATAACGACTTATCTTTTATTTCTAGGTCCCCTATCTTTTATTGTTACTGTTATTTTTACCATTAGAAAACTGATCTAATAAATCTCTATACCTACTCTTGACTTTAGAATGTTACTCCTTGTAGGACAGTGGGAATTTGATCCCATTGGAGCATTATATGTTTAGTTTTATTTTATACAACCAAAAGTTAAGTTTTAATTAGATATTGTAAAATTGTTATCTATAAGATATGTTCTCTATCTATATGCTATTATATGCCATAGTGAAGACTTCAGATATTCAGAGACCACTGGAAGCTCTTACTGAAAAATTTAAAGTTGACCAGTTGGGAGTCTATTGCAATTGTCCAGTTGAGCAAAGAGATGACAATGAAGATGGAAAATAATTAGCAGGTACATGGAAAATACTTGGTAATTAACTGGGACCAAAGAGATGAGATTAAACAATTCTGATTGATAAAATCATAAAGAAATGAAAATTTAAAAGGGGGAAAGACATGGAATATATGCACTTAAATATTCATGATATCCATAATTTATGAGTATTTATTAAACGTTCAAAAGGAGAGGTTTCCTAGAAATCTAGCAATATTGAATACATGTAACTATTCTTAATATATGGTTATTAATTAGACATGCATAAGCTGGTGTGGATATTATCTTGCTATGATGTTTTTGTTACTTTATTTCAGTATACTAAAATATTCAAAAATGTGTTTGCATACTTGGTTTCCTAGTTTCCTTTACCATAAAGTTTTAATTCCTGCTTCTACAAAACTTCCTACCATGAGGGTTTTCAGAAAGAGACTTTTTGAGGTTGCATTTAAAATGATTGTACTTTATAAATCCTACTGTTTGCTATGGTACATAATTCTCTTTGCTTATTTCTATATTTCTTTGAAAAAATATTGTTCTAATATTAATTATTAAAATAACAGGCTGGGAAAAAAACATTGCTTAAGTGGGGAAAAAAGGGTAAATGGTTTTTTACGACATTTGGATTGGACATTTGACTGAACTATCTTTTAAAACTAAGGGACCCCAAATGAATTCAGTAAAGTTGCAGGATACAAGGTATCTGTTGCTTTTCTATACACTAATTATGAACTATCAGAAATAGAAAGCAAGAAAACAATTCTGTTTGAAATCACATCAGACATAATAAAATACCTAGGATTAAACTTAACCAAGGAGATGAAAGACTCTAAAAACAAGAAAATATTGATAAAGGAAATTGAAGATGATACAAAGAATTGGAAACATATCTTACGTTCATGGATTGGAGGAGTTAATGTTGTTAAAATGTCTATACTGTCCAAAGCATTCTACAGATTTAATGCAATTACTATCAAAATACTCATGATATTTTTCACAGAACTAGAACAAACTATCCTAAAATTTATATGGAAGCACAGAAGATCCCAGATAGTCAAAGAAATCATGAGATAAAAGAACAAAGCTGGAGTTATCATGATCCAACTTCAGACTGTACCACAAAGCTACAGTAATCAAAACAGTGTGGTATTTGCACAAAAACAGACACATAGATCAACGGAACAGAATAGAAAACCCAGGAATAAACCCACACAGTTATGACCAATTAATCTAAACAAAGGAGGCAAGAATATAAAATGAAGAAAAGACAGTCTCTTCAATAAGCAGTGCTGGGAAAACTGGACAGCTACATGTAAAAGAATGACATTAGAATATGCTTTCACACCATATGCAAAAATAAACTTGAAACATATTAAAGACCTAAATGTAAAACCTGAAACCATAAAACTCCTAGAAGAGAATACAGGCAGAACACTCTTTGATATAAATCCTAGCAATAATTTTTTTGGGTCTGTCTCTTAAGGCAAAAGACACAAAAGAAAAAAAAAAAATGGCACCTAATTAAACTCAAGAGCTTTTGCACAGTAAAGGAAACCATGGACAAAATGAAAGACAACCTACTAAATGGGAGAAAATATTTGCAAATAATGTGACCAACAAGGGGTTAATATTCAAACTATATAAATAGCTCATACAACTCAATATCAAAGAGACAAACAACCCAGATAAAAATGGGCAGAAGACCTGAATAGACATTTTTTCAAAGAAGATATACAGATGGCCAACGTACACATGAAAATATGCTCAACATTTCTAATCATCAGGGAAATGAAAATCAAAACCACAAGAGATATCATCTTACACCTGTCAGAATGGCTATCATCAAAATGACTACAAATAACAAATGTTAGTGAGGATGTGGAGAAAAAGA
Organism: Hippopotamus amphibius kiboko; assembly: GCF_030028045.1. NCBI lineage: Eukaryota > Metazoa > Chordata > Mammalia > Artiodactyla > Hippopotamidae > Hippopotamus > Hippopotamus amphibius. The sequence goes on from NC_080191.1 coordinate 66,571,774, forward strand.
AACCCTAGTGCACTATTGGTGGGAGTGTAATCTTGTGTAGCCTCTATGGAAAACAGTATGGAGATTCCATAAAAAACTGAAAATAGAAGTACCATATGATCCAGCAATTCCACTTCTGGGTATATATCTGAAGAAAACAAAAAACGCTAATTCAAAAAGGTACATGCACCCCAATGTTCATTGCAGCATTATTCACTACAGCTAAGATATAGGAGAAACCTAAGTGTCCATCAACAGATGAATGAATAAAGAAGATGTGGCATATATATACAATGGATGTTATTCAGCCACAAAAAAATTTGCCATTGGCAACACTGTGGATGGACCTGGAGTGAAATAAGTCAGACAGAGAAAGAGAAATACTGTAATCACTCATATGTGGAATCTAAAAAAATAAAACACATGAGTAACTATAATAAAACAGAGTCACAGATATAGAGAACTAACTAGCGGTTACCAGTGGGGAGAGGAACATGGGGAGGGGCAAGATAGGGGTAAGTGATGAAGAGTTACAAGCCACTATGTATAAAATAAATAAGCTATAAGGATACAGCATAAGGAATATGATCAATATTTTAATATTTTATAATAATTTTAAATGGCACATAAGCTGTAAAAATATTGAAGCACAATGTTGTACACCTGAAACTAATATAGTATTGTAAATCAAATATACTTGAAAGAAAAAGGAAGGAAGGAAGGAAGCAACGAAGGAAGCAAGGAAGGGAGGAAGGAAAGTAGAAAGACCCAAATGATGGTATCAGAGAGAATACAAATGAAGAACACAAGAGGTGAGTGGCATTCAGAGAAAATGGCAGGAAACTTTTGTGCTACCATCTCTTTCTCTGACTTTCCTTTTTTTTTTTTTTTTTTTTTAAATCTGAAATTGGAGTGTTAGGTATTAGTGTATTAAGATAGTCAGTCACCTCTTACACATGTCTGCAGAGTTGCACATTTGCATTTTGAAAGAGAATTTCACAGAGAGGAACAGAAAGAAAAAATTCCTTAGCAATACCACTATAGCAGTAACAGCATCTCATTTTGGAACAGCATTTTGACAAATCATTTAGATTTAAAGTTGTAATCCATCTTAAGGACCATGTGGATCAGTAGTTACCAACCTTCGGCAGCATTTTACAAGTGTGACTGTGAGCTCTCATTGCAGTCCATGTGATTCTAATAATCAGCAAAGTTTGAAAACCATGGTTCTAGGTAAATGTTCACATTTTAGAGATTAAAACAAAACAATTTAGATTCAGAGGAGTTATCTAATTTGGTAAGAGAATATACCTGGTGACATCGGAACGGAGGATTAAATATTAGACTTAGACTTTGATTCTAAAAGAGTGGAACATTTAATGTAGAAGTTCAGAAGTACATGGATTAGGAGATCTGTTCCACCTAGCGGTGATGCCAGCCTAAACCTGGTTTATCTTCTGCTCCTTCCAAGGAAATACCCTCTGGGAAGCATCCAGCTCACAAAAGGACTGGTTTGACCTAAAGAGGAAGTTCATGATCTAGCCCTCTGGGATAGTTGTTGTGGCACAGCAGTTTTGTGCTAGATTTCAAGGTCAGTTATGTTCTGCTAAATTTCAAGGTCTTTCTACTCTCTGAAAACTACATGAATTAAATTTAACCTTTCCCATCGGTCCTTTATGAGATGCCTTTGTGTTGTATCAATATATAGGTTCAAAAGTTATGATGCCTTTTGCCCTCAAATTCTTTTCAAAGATAGACATCAATGCAAAACGTAGGATTCTTCACGCCGACACATCTTTTTATTTTATTTTATTTTTATTTTTATTTTTTCTTCATTCTTTTTTTGTTTGTTTTAATAGATAATTTAATCTTTAAACTCTTGATTGGAATATAATTGCTTTACACTGGTGTGCCAGTTTTTGCTGTATAACAAAGTGAATCAGCTGTATTTATACATATATCTCCATATCCCCTCCCTCCTCCAACTCCCTCTCACCCTCCATATCCCAGCCCTCTAAGTCATCACTCATCATCGAGTTGATCTCCCTATGTTATGCAGCAACTTCCCACTAGCCATCTATTTTACATTTGGTAGTATATATATGTCTATGCTACTCTCTCACTTCCTCCCAGCTTCCCCCTCGCCCCCACCACCCCGTGTCCTCAAGTCCATTCTCTACATCGCCCCCCCCATATAATTGCTAAAAGTTCATTTCTACTCTAAAGTAAACTATAATGTGATATTTTAATATAACATTCATATTCCCTGACTAATTTTACTTGTAGGCTGCATTGAATTTTACAGAAATTAGTAAGTAGTAAACATTTGCAACTCCATTGAATATAACAAATTATCTAGTATGTTATTAGAGAAGCCCCAAATTGTTTCTGATAATTTTCCAGCATGAATACTTATTCTTCATTTAGAGAAGAGATTTTTATCTGTGCATTCATCCTCTAACTCCATTATTGTCATCTTCCTAAATCAGATTTAGAGCATTGCATTTGCTATTTTAAGGCATTCAATTAGAGGAACTACATATTGCAGACAATCACAAATCTGTGATTAGAAAACACTTTATTGTGCTGCCTAAAGATACCAGTTTTTAGTTATTTTCTAGGAAAAAGAAGTCAGAATTTCAAAATGTGCTGTGACTGTATGGAGTGGGAGTACAGACAAAATTAAAATGCTACATTAGTTTCGAGAGCTAGTTCACCCCAAGTTTCTGCTATTGCGTATGTGCTTTTAGAAAGCAATATGACTTCCACTATCTTTGCTTTGGTATGGACTTGGCATTAGCCTTTGGATGCTGAATATACTCTTCAGATATGAGACAATAAAAGAGTCTAGAAAAAATTAATGTAGTTTAGAATAATGAAAAAATATATTTTATATCCTCAGATCTTCATAAAGGAGTAATGATTAAACAGATTCCTACATGACTGAATACCAAGCTTCTGAATGAGTCTGTTCCTTGAAATTAGATAAAAGGGTTTTCAGTTAGTTTTTATTTTTTAATCTGAGGGAAAAAAGTAAATATCTCATTTAATGCATAATTACCATACTTTATTGTTACTAGCACATGCACATGTAGGTGTTTACCTACATGTATATATTCTACTAAAATATGAGGCACAAAACTTTATTTTAGAGGCAGAATTTGTTAAAGAGAAAAACTACAAGAAATATTTCTTTGTTTTAATGCACCTTAGTGAATGAACGACCATCTTCCCATCACAAAGCTCTATACATGAGTCTTTTTGATTCTTCAAATATGCAGTTAGAATGAAACTCTATTTTAATAATGATTATGACAGTCCTTTTGTTTTTTAACCTCACCCATGCATAATTCTTAAAGTCCTTGCTGCCTCTAGACTCCAAATTCACCATTTGTCAATGTTTCTAGGACATAAATGGTCAGAAAACACTTTGAGAGTGTTGACTTAAAATACATACATATATATATATATATATATATATATATGCACAATGTGAGAGTTGCAGGTTAAGTTTTACTTGGGGCAAGATGAGGACTGCAGCCTGGGAGATAGCTGTTCAGACAACTCCAAGAAACTGCTCCCAGGAGGCCAGGGGAGGAGTCAGGTTATATATGAATTTTGCAACAAACAGCAGGTAATTGGGAATATTAAAAGATTATTGTTAAATAAAGAAAATCAGATCTCTCATGTTAAGGAATTTAGCACTTTTCTATGTATGCGAACATGCTAGAGTCTGGGCTCCCTGAAACCATTCCTTTGATATGCACCCTTAGCTATCTGTGGCCTGTATTTTCACAACCTGAGTTTCCTTAAGGCTCACTGCAGGAACCCTTGGCTGCAATCCGATGGCTGCTAGATGAAGGGTATTCTTTTCAGTCCTGTGTTTCCTCAGGGCTCACCAGCTCACATTGGGGGGCTGCAATCATTGGTGACTGTGACATCCTTTGTTTATTGATATGGCAGGAAATATTCCATTTATAAATATCCCATTTATCAAGAGCAATGGTAGAAGAAAAGCAGACAGAATTAGTATCTCCTTAATGAGTAAGAAAAGTAGTGTCTTAGAAGACAGTGGAAAGCTATATAGCGAGGTTTGTGTGTTTGAGAAGCAGGTTGTCTTATTTTCAGTGGGTTTGCAAGAGAGCCTGGCGCCCAGGACTGGCCATTTCCTGATTGTAAGCCTTTTTACATCCCTTGTGAATACAAAGTACACCAAGGAGCCACATTTGGCTCAGATTTTACTACAAGGCAACAATAGTTCACAAACACAGAACTGAAACGGATAGGCGTGGTTTCAGGGGGTTTTGAGGAGCCTGGTCCTTTATGTCTCAGTGCAGAAGGAATTAAGCGAGACGCAAAGTGATAGATAAGAAGTGATTTATTAAAATAGGACACTTGTGAGACTTACAAACGGGTGGGCAAGAGGGGCCCACCCTGAGTACTTAGTGGGCTACAGTTTTATAATCAAAGGAAAAGTGGGGAGAGGGAAAGGATCTTCTTTGTCCTTCTTGAGTCTACATTATGCTTCCATCATCAGCTCCTCCTCCAGGTTGGGCAGGGGAGTTTCTTGTCCCTATATGGTCAAGCCAGGACTGCAAAAATTATTTCAGGTCTCTGTACATTGGGCACCTTTCCATAAATTATTGTATTTTTCTGTGTGCAGAGAGCACATCCTAGGGATCATTAACTTACTGAGCTCACTGGGCAGAACGTGGGTCTCACGCCACCATTATTTTATTGTTTTGGGGCATGTTTTGTGTTTGTGTCGTATGGTTTTGTTGCTAAGCAAGCCTGCTTGGTTTTGTGGTTAAGCAGACCTTGCTTTCTTGAGTAATCATTAGCTTACAGGGGTGTCCCATACTTTTTCCTACTTACAATCCCCTAGTGGGATTAACTATTTAATCACCTACTTTGTCCATTTACTTTGTCCCTATCAGAACCAAACAAAGACTTAGTTGAAAAAAAAAATTCTTTTTTGATAGAAAGAAGTGTTTTAGATGAAAGGGAACTATTTCAAAGCAAATTGAATGTACCTAAAAAGCATTAGGAAAACAAATAGTAATGCCCAAGGAGAAAAATGCAAAAGTAAAACTAAGACCAAAAAGACTTTTGAAATTCTTTGTATGTTCCTAAAAGGATACAGAAAGACAGGGCTAGAACAGGGAAGTAGAAATTGAACAATGGACAGAATTAGAAGGAAAAATAGTCCATTAATGAAGAAGGCAGTATATTATTGATGAGATCATAAGTTGAGATGTCACCAAAAATACATGTGGAAAAGATTCAGGGATTTTGTATATATGAAACTAGGGTTAAATTTAATATGAAAAGAGAATCTCTTGGCTTCTAGGTACTACACTCCTAAAATGACATTTAGCATTAAGAATTGAATAAAATGCCTGAATCATTTGCAGTGAGAGAAAGCATATATAGTGCTGCATTACTCATGACAAATGGAAATAGATGATTATGCCCTATTCTAGAAGCAAAACATTAATCTCATGGAAAGAGTATATTGGTAATAGTGCAGAGATAGGTTTTCCTTGAGATATTTTGCTATTTCCAAGAGTCCTCTAAAATTCTGGGTCTGTATATAATCTGTATTAATTCCTTAATAAAGTCTCCCTTAAACATCCAAGACAGTTGGTTCTCTTGCTGATAAAATAAGAAATCTTTAAAGTCCTTTATAAAGCCTTCCTTGAAGGCCCCAGTAGTGACTTGGCCACCTCTCAAGTTAGAGAACTTAACAGTCTTCAACTAATCATACGCTTTCAGGAGTAAATCCAATTTTTGTAGGACTTAAAGCTTACACATTTAAGAGAAAGCACTTTAAGGGAAAGAATACAAAATTATAGATACAAAATGAGGCCCAGGACCTTGGAGGTAAATGAGATGCCCTGAACCTTATGCTTCATTCATCTTTGATGTCAAATCAGCCCCCATGATGTAAAGAAAGCTCGATCCTTTATTCACTTACACTTACTAGAATAGGATATGGAACAGCACAACCTGTCATGCCAGAATTGTAGCTAAACCCTCAAAGCTAAGTCATGGATGATAAATATCCTAAATTCTAAACAGAATTCCTATATACACCCATGGGGATTTACTAAGAAGTAGTCTAGGTGGTCTTTGACTACTTTCTCTCATACCCATAACTAGACAAGGCTAGAGATTTATCATGAAGGTTTATTTATTTATTTATTTTTCTTTAAGAATTTTTATTGAGATACAATTGGCATACAATAAACTTATCATGAAGGTTTTTAAATGAAATTTATAGGACTAGAGAGTTCTGTCTGCTTTCTCATCAACCAATACAAATTGGAGGGGGATCCAAAAGATTGGAGAGACAGGTATCTGCTATCCTGACTGGACATTTGCTAACCTGTAGATATTCAAATGTCTGGCCTATCATTGGGCATGAAAGGCTTTTTAAGGGAAGCCACATATGTTCTCAGGAATTGGAGGCATAAATACAGAAAGAGGTTACTTAGAGTAGTCTACAGTGTCAGCAATTGAAGAAGTTACACCATCACTGTTTGGCAGGGCAAAGATATATGAGTTTTGGTGACTCAAGTAGACTAGACTTTTTAATATCTGAGAATAAAACATCTTAGTTTTTCCAACTGTGATGAAAGGTGATCTGACATTATGTTTGAAGGTCATAGTGGGAGAAAGATAAAGTTCATTCTTGTTTAAGCTTCTATGGAGTTCATGCCATTCAATAAAAGAGTTACACTTAGAATTTATGTATTTATAAGTTATAATAAGTCTGTAATCTCCTAGGAGGTAATTAGGTTCATGCTTGTTTATATTTCCTGGACAACTTGATACAGTGCTTCAATATTGTATTTGTTCCATCAGTTGAGTGATTGATTACTTACCTGTACCCTGTTCATTGTCAGTTGGACACAAAGGGGCAATTTTCAGAAAACTGACTCAACACAGGACTCAACAGCTAATTTCTTGCATGCTGTATTACTTTGCTTAAATGAAGATTCTTTCACAACTCTGAAAAGTCAGCATTTACTCCATCCCTGTCAGGCATTTTGACAGTTGTACAGCAGTGAGAAGTTGTTCTGTACAATCCAATTACTGTCCATGAAATCCACATGGACTTTCCCAAGAACAAGAAAACACAAATTTTCACTGGACTTTTCTTTCTTCTGACTCCTGGACATAGACCTTGGGTTGCTGATGAGCATGCAATTGTGTCTCAGCTTTGAAATGTCAACTATCAATTTTTCTACAGCGCCTCTTGAAATGTGACAGTATCTCTCTTGTGAACCAGCTCCTCATTTTTTTTCTCTATCACGATTTCCTTTGATGGCAGTTCAGTATTGTTTTGAAACGTTTGGCACATGTTTTAATGGAAAATTTCATAGTCTTTATAAAATCATTGTTTAAATCACAAGAATTCCTGAGTGCATCAAAAGATCTCAAATAGGATCTGCAAAAATGACCCCAGAACATATTATTTAGTGAAGCCTGAGAGTTCATCTGTGCCTGGCCATTTTTACCTAAATCTCTAATGTAAACACTGTAGTTTCCACCATTGAGGCTACATATCTTTTATAATGCTAATACCTTGTACTTTTCAAGAGACATACAACCAACATTTGAAATACAATATTAAAATCCAAGAAATAATCATTACATGAATCCTACAATAACTGTTGATATTGTACTCTGATGTTTGTGTGGAGATTGATAAAGTCAGGCTATCAGTGATCAGACAAACATGAACTATAAAGAGCATGCTCACTTGAGGTTTTTAGACAATTGTACTTGAATGAGTATATCATGTTTGATATTCAAAATTTAAGAATCATAACTTCTTAAAACCAAAGCTTAAAATAATTGAAAAATATTTGTAGATCACTGTTTCTATATTTGTCTCATTATATTCTTCACATTGAACTCTGTGCTGTAGGCTGTGTTCTGTAGCACAATAGCATTAAGTCCTCCTGGCCCTTTAGATACTGGGGTTCTATGTTTGTGATGTGTTTAGTTCAGATACAATTCTGGCTGAGGTAGACATATCATTTGAGAAGTGTGTTTTCTTTTATATGCAAAAGGAACTTGCCTTCTGGTGGTGATCGATATTGTAGTCTTATTTGGTGGACGAACTGGGAAAGATCCCCTCCTATGCTGTTGGTGGGAATGTAAATTGGTGCAGCTATTATGGAGAACAGTATGGTAGTTCCTTAAAAAAATAAAAATAGAGCTACTATATGATTCAGTGATCCCACTCCTGGGCATATATCCAGAGAAAACCATAATTCAAAAAGATCATGTACCCCAATGTTCAGAGCAGCACTATTCACAATAACCAAGATATGGAAGCAACCTAAATGTCCATCAACAGATGAATGGATAAAGAAGATGTGGCACATCTATACAATGGAATATTAGTCAACCACAAAGAATAATGAAATAATGCCATTTGCAGCAACATGCATGGACCTAAAGATTATCATACTTAGCGAAGTAAGGCAGATAAAGACAAATATCATATGCATTGCATGTACGTGGAATCTAAAAAATGACACAAATAAACTTATTTACACAACGGAAATGGACTCACAGACATAGAAAACAAACTTATGGTCACCAAAGGGGAAAGTGGGGAGAGGGCTAAATTAGGAGTTTGGGATTTAAATATACATATTGTTATGTATAAAATAGATAATCAACAAGGACCTATTGTATAGCACAGGGAACTATATTCGATATCTTGTAATAACCTATAATGGAAGAGAATGTAAAAAAAAGTGTGTGTATATATATATGTATATTTGAATCACTTTGTTGTACATTTAAAAAAAAAAACTAGGAAAGATTTCTCCAGAATCGAATTACCACTAAAATCAGAGACTTATCCTCTAAGTCTATTCCTGCTAAATCAGCTAACCACACAGCCAACCACATGAAATCTCTTCTTTTCCACTGAAAGCCAATGGAGCCCAATCTGGCTGGACATAGCAGATCTTTGTTGTACAAATAGCCTTTGAAGTTTCCATGGCACCACTTATAGTTTCTCTGCTTTCAGTGAAGGAACCAATCCCCTTTGCTGGGATATTTAAGTCCAGGGCTCCAGTGCATGGGTATTCTTATCTTCATAGGTCCTCAAAGAAATCATCCCTATGTCCCATGCTGGGGTCTCCCTATTTCTATCCTTCCTGTCGATTCTATAGAGAATAGTCAGGATACAGGTGATGAATTTCTAAGTAAAGCTGAGGAGAATAACATCTAGAATTTTCTATCGTCCATTAACAATCATGAACAGTCTTAATATAACACTGTAAACCTGTCTATCTCTAACCTCACATTTTTTGTCTCCTCATGGAATGAAGACTGAGTGATCCATAGTTTTCCTAGAGATGAGACTATTTGAAGTATCAACACCAAGACTGGGCTGCAAAGATATTCGTCTTGCATTACCTGACTAATGCACCAATTTTAAGCTGATCACTTTAACAAATTTGCACACTGGTGAGCATTCATATCCCTTGGTTTTGTGAAAGAGAGTTATTTCAAACTAGTGCAATAACATACTCAAAAAAGAAGAACCTCTGATTTTTTTCTTTAACCTAAAGACTTTCTCCCTTTCATCCAGAGAGGATAACCAGGGCTCTTAATGCCACACCTGTTCCAAGTTTCCCTGAGTTCAGTAGTGTCTTGTTGCATGGCAGCCCTGTTGATTGTCTTTGGCGCAGTCTCTTAGAACACATAGGAACTATTCATCAACAGAGGTCAAACATTTCTGTTGACAGTAAATATTATATATGTGTTTCTTTTTAAAACTCATGAAGTAAACAGTTTACAACAGTAGTATATTCACTGTACTGTGAATCACTTTCCACATTATCGTAAGAAGTATAAATGTGTAGTTTAAGAATGAATGACTATGTAGGAGATATGGCTAATAGATATTTACATGGGCCGTAAAAGCCAGAAACAATATGTTGCACAAATAACCACTGTCGTGACCATCATAATCATTACCAATCAAATAATATATGGGATGCTTTTAACAGAGGGAGAAAGGTTTGATGGGACAGTGATGTGAAACGAAAATCAAAATGTAGTCGCTATTAGCAAGAGACTCTAAAATGGAGCCAGAAGGCCACTGAGGAAGTGGGACTTACATCTCAGCTCAGGTGGAGTCTGAACTTTGACCATTTATTGTCTTAACTCAGGCATTCAAAACATCTGCCCAATGTTCCAGAAGCTCAAGATACTTATTGGAACCCTACTCTAAATAACTTGTGACATACTATCCCTTAAGGACAAATATTTTCTTTTAATCATAATTCTTGCCAGACAGCTTTAATAATCTCATGGCTTTCAGCTTTATAAGCCCCAGTCTCTTTTCTTCCTCGGAACACTCTCAGTTTTACCCCAATCCGTGTCTCCTGAATTGCAATTCCCAAGACCCCAAATATACTCTTTTCTTATTTACAGCCTTCTGCATTTCAAGGTCAACATGGGCGATCAACTTTAAAGCAGTAATATAAATCATAACAATACAATAATACAAAATGCATTCATTCAAATTTAGGTATAGTATGACTGGTGAATGACCTAGCCCCCTTCTCATATGATGTTGAGATGATGCTCTTCCCTTTTTTCTGTGAGTGAGTTCACAGGGAAAAGCTACAAAGAAATTTCCTTGTGATCCTTTGGGACTTAGTTCAATGAAGTGGCAAGTTTCACTGTCTTTACATTTGTATTAGTTGTGGTAGTAGAGATAAGCCATGAACAATGTGGGGTTCAGTCGGAAATCCACCTATGACTTAAAGTTGGACTTTCATATCCAATGTTCCTCTACATCTGTGGTTCCTCAACTGAGGATTCACCCAGCTGCAGATGGTGTAGTACTGTAGTATTTATTATTGAAAAAATCTGCATGTAAGTGGACCTGTGCAGTTCAAAGCCCTATTGTTCAAGGGCCCACTGTATAGATCAACTAAAAACAGTTTTTAAAATTATTCTCTTAATAATATGACTTCACATTTTGCATGATTTAAAACCTGACATAATTAGAATGAACCTAAAAGTTTATACATGTGTTCTGAAGAGTCTTCAAAAAAAGAGATTGTGATTTAGGAAGGACATTTATATGAACAAAAAAGATGCCTTCTAACCACAAGACTCCTTTTCAATAGGAATAGTGTGTGTGTATGTGTGTGTGTATGTGTGTGTAGTCATTCTTTATGACACAATGTGCTGTCAGATGTATCATTTAAATTATCCTGATATTAAACTAATTTATAGTTGAAAATCATGCACAAACTTGTGTTTTTAACAAGAAATAGCAAGCAATTTATCAGTAATTATCTGAGACATTAAGTATTAACGCCTTAATTCTCATAAAAAAGCTATGAGATAAGGGCTATTAATATCTCCATTTTACAGATGAGAAAACTGAGGCAGGAAGAATGGGAGATGGAGTCACAATCTGAGGTCAGGTTTGAATCTGGTTTTAAGGTCCATGTGCTTAACTACTAAAATAAGGAAATTCATTCCATTTTAATATACTTATAGAATATAGATGAATGTCTATATGTGTATAACTGAGTCCCTTTGCTGTACAGCAGAGATTGGCACAATATTGTAAATCAACTATACTTCAAAAAAAATAAAAAAAATAAAGAAAAATAAAATACTTCTACATATGACTAATAGAACCAATATAAAATGGGTCAAAACCTTGAATAAATTTACAGGTAATCTAACACATCTCTAAGTATATATCATTTGCTAGATTTAAAAGCAATAGCGATGTCAGTCGCCCCCAACTGACTAGAATAATCACATGGAAAAGTTGTTTGCAAAGTGAGGGAACAAGGGATGCTAAATGTAATTAAGATAAAGTTTTACTGTCTGTACTTTATGTATAAGATCTTACAGAGACCAAGAGATAAGAATCTGTTCATTCTGTTTTTTCATTTGCAGAGAATTCTGTGTGTATAATCATATTCATTGTTGCATATTTTTTGATACCAGATCTGTTTTTCACAGAAAGGGTAGAATTTACTGCCCATTAAATTCTGGAATGTCAAGTATATATTTTAAAATGTAATGCTTTTATTTTTTTAAATTTTAAGCTGCTCTGACAAACAGTAAATAATGGTTTAATAAAAGTAAGAAATATTGTTGTGTCAGACGGCATACTTACATCAAACTTAAAGATTGTGGATATTTGGCAACAATAACAAGATCAACTTTTACCTAGAAATATTATTTCATCTTGATAACTGAGTATCAAAGGCAATGATATATTGTTGACTTTGGTTTCTAAAATGTAAATACACATTCTTTCTTACTAAAACAAAACACTGAAAAAAATAATGTGTATCGCAAAAAAAATTCCAATTTTAACATTAACACTGATCAGGACTTCCCAGGTGGCACAGTGGTTAAGAATCTGCCTGCCAGTGCAGGGGACATGGGTTCGACCTCTGGTCCAGGAAGATTCCACATGCTGCAGAGCAGCTAAGCCCATGAGCCACAACTACTGATCCTGTGTGCCACAACTACTGAAGCCCGTGTTCCTAGAGCCCGTCGCCTGCAACAAGAGAAGCCACCGCACTGAGAAGCCCACGCAGTGCAATGCAGAGTAGCCCCCGCTATCTGCAACTAGGGAAAGCCTGCGCACAGCAGTCAAAAATAAAAATAAATTTATAAAAAACAAAAAAAAATTAGCACTGATCAGATGACTTCATAAAATGCTATTTCTCTATGTTGGGTTTTTAGTATGAGAAGGGTAGTGAAACAGTTCTCTCAGCAGGAAATGCAGGAAATAGAACATTGCATTTAATGTACTGAAAAAACCTGTTTTGTAGAATGAATACATGCTCTATACTAAAGTTACCCAAGTTCAATATCCCCTGCTTACCCACCTTGTTTGACTTTTGCTCTTTCTAGTTATACAAAAATGGTGATTATTCAATTACCATAAATATGTGGATATGAGCTAGTAAAACACACACACTCTGCAGAATGTAAACTTTGGGTAGAGTAGATAATTAAATAAATGAAAAAATAAATTTAGAAATTATTGAACAATTATTGCTAATTATTGCTGTTGGACAGGAATGTTCAAAGGCAAATAAAATGATACTTTAATTACTCTTGTGCAAACTAGAGGAAAGAGAGAATTTTTTAAACTATTTTATTTATTTATTTATTTATTTATTTATTTATGGCTGCGATGAGTCTTTGTTCCTGTGCACTACCTTCCTCTAGGGGAGATCGGGGGCTATTCTTTGTTGTGGCACATGGGCTTCTCATTGCAGTGGCTTCTCTTGTTGCAGAGCATGGGCTCCAGGCATACAGGCTTCAGTAGTTGCAGCATGCAGGAACAGTAGTTGTGGCACATGGGCTTAGTTGCTCTGCGGCATGTGGGATCTTCCCAGACCAGGGATCGAACCCATGTCCCCTGCATTGTCAGGTGGACCCTTAACCATTGTGCCACCAGGGAAGACCCGGAAAGAGAGAATATTTTTCGTGGCAGTTACTTTACATTTCATCTCCAGAATTTCTAGGCTTGATTTTGTTTTCATAATTTCTTTCTTTTTATTAATATTATTTTGAGACATTGTCATTATCCCTTCCTTTTCCTTCTTTCAGCATAGTTTTCTTTAGTTTTAAAATGTGTCTAAAATAGCTATTTTTATATCTGTCAGGAATATTTGATTTTTTGATCTTCTCAAAGGCTTCCTTTTATCTACTGTGTATGGGTTACACTTTCCTGTTTATTTGCATGTCTTCAGTTTGTTTGCTGAAACTGGACATTTTAGATAAAATATTGTAGCAACTCTGGATAATGATTTCCCTTCCTCACTTCCTCTTTGGGACATGCTTGTTTGTTTTAGTGACTTGGCTGCAATATTTTATAGGTCTACTTCCTTTGCAGTTGCACCCTCCGCTGTTACTCCTCAAGTTCACCGTCACCCTGGTTCTAGCAACGCTCTCTTTGTCTCTTTCCCTGATCACTGTCAAGCTGTCTGTCTCTGTAAGTACCACACCCAGCTGTTAGCCTCCCCTATTTGTTAGTTCATTTCTCTGTTGTTTTCAACAGTAATCTGTGGGCATAAACCACTCTACAGTCTTACCCAATTAAATTTGGGTTCCTTTTCTTGAGGCCAGACTTTAAGGCTTGTTCCAACCTCAAGGGACTATTCTTCCCCTGATTTTCTCTGGTGAATTTGTGGCTTGTCTACAATTCAGCTTGGTATTCTTAGCTTCCTCTTAATTATTTATCACCAGAATTCCTTTATTTTCAGGGGTGCTCTTAGGTTTGACCTTCCTCATACTGTTTGAGATAAAGTCAAGGAAAGCTTTAGAGCTCTCTGTTTGACGGCCTGCCACTGTCCCTGGGTGACACCTCTGTGCCACTTAGGAGCCTGGGGCAAATACAAGGGCCCACCTCTCTCAAGAGTGACATCCCTGCTTTAGGAGGAAGGTGCTGGGTGGGGGCAGTGCTGCTGGTCTTCTCTGCTTGTGTCTCCCAGGCTGGAATCTCTGCCCTTCAGGACATCTGGAGTGGGTATTATTTGACTTTCACATTTGGATTAAGTTTTTCTACTCCATGAGTAGTGGGTGGGCAGAGGAAGGAGGTCCCAGATTAGACATCTCAGCAGCTCTTGCCTGGCATGGGTCTTCTGTGGCATGAAGCTTGTGGGGAAGTGGGGGATGAGAAATCTTGGTGGCCTGCCCCTGATACCAAACAGGACCCTGTGGGGCTCCTGGGCACAAAAGCCTTCCTGTGTCCCCCATTTCTTGATTATAGGAAATAGTTTTCATTCAGCCTCCATGACCTTCCCTGAGTTCCAACAAGCAAGTTCAAATAGTTGCTCATTAGACAAGGAAGGGGATGAGGAGACAAAGGAGGAAGAGTCAAGAGAAACAATAGTGCAGCCTTGGAGCAAGGTCCTGGTTCCCCATCAAGGGATGCACATAACAAGATCTTTGAACTGTTTTGCAGATACTGAAACATCCACCAGGTGGGAGAAATTACCTGTATGCTGCCTACAAGCACATAGACCCCAGACCAGTTCGAACCAGAAGGTTGATAATGCTGACTCCTACTACCTCACCACCAACCAATCAGAAGAATGTCCATGAGCTGATCATGCCTTCTTTAAACCATTACTGCAAAACTCCTCACTACCCCTTCCAGATTGGGACACACAGTTTTGAGGGCATTAGCCCACTGTGGATCCCTTTGCCTGGCAAAGAATAAAGGTATTCTTTTCTACTTCACCCCAAACACTGTCTCTAAAAATTAATTTGGTGTCAGGGTGTAGAGGCTGGATTTGGCTTCACCCCTCTTGGGTAGATAATGTATTCCTTGACTGGGAGCTGAGGAGAGAGGGAGCCCCATCTTCTTGGACCACCCATTCCAAGTGAAGTTTCCATCACACTGAGCTGGGCTGTGGCTCAAATGCCACAGATTCTCACTGTTCTCACTGAGATCTAGGGCATTTCCTTGAATAACTGTATCTTCGTTTGCTGCGTTCCCTAAGGATAATTTCCAGATACCTAGATAAATAGATTGATTCATAGACATTTCTACCAAATAACGGTTGTTTCACTGGGGAGTGATCCCATGGAACTCCTCACCCTGTTATTTTGTAATTACTTTATATTTTAATATTTACATTGTTAGGGGTTTAAAGCACTAATAGAGCCTTAATTTTATTTTCGAGAACAGGGTGCAAAATTAATAAAGCATTCTCATGATAGGAGAAATGAGCTATAGTAGTCCTTTGCTATTGAAGAATTACTTCTTAATATACTATAAAAGACCCCTTTATAGTGATAACATAATTTGATAGTTTTCATGAGATTAAATTAATGTTAATTTAAAATAAAATAATAAGCAAAATTGATTATTGGTTTAATTTTACAAAGTTTTAAGATCTGAAAGAGTGAACTGTATTTTATGACAACTCTTTACTTGCCTCTGATAGAAATACGTCCAATCACAAATAAAATCCAGAGTCCCTGAGCACTAATCAGTCAGCACCAGCATTTCAGAATGGGCCATTTATAACTAAGCATGGATTGAACCATTTGAAGGGGAAAACAAAACAAGACCAAAAAATATATATATCTGTACATTTTGTCAGGTCAGATCTAAGGAAACAGAAAAATAAGACTCCTTTTTAACAGAAATGTATTTAAGTCTTCCATGTCAATATATTCCACAGAAGCTCAGAGATAAAGTTGCCAAAATTAAGCATGTTCTCTAAGATATTTAAAAGTGAATGCATAATATCTGAGATTTTAAATAAAAGGCTCCTTTTTCAACATAGTGTGGTAGATCATGGGTACTTTTCACGTTTTGTTTCTCAAGTATTACATTTTCAAGCTGTCTTAATTGTTGAATCTCCGCTTTATGGCCAGTGGAGGGACTGGCACAGATACAGGCATATACACCAGCATGCGTACACACACACACACACACACACACACCTGAGACAGAGGCAGGAACTGCCTAATATATATTTTTTCTTTCTCTAGAATTTTTCTTGTGTGTGTGTGTGTGTGTGTGTGTGTGTGTGTGTGTGTGTGTGTGCGTGCGTGCGCGCGCGCGCGCGCACGTGTGTGTTTTGCATTTTCAGTACAATTGGTCTATGTGTCTAGCTGGGGATTTCTCCTTATTCATCATATTTCAGATTATGTGTTTCTTCATTTTGAATATAAAAGTCTTTCATTAAAATTCTGGAAAGTTTTTATCCATTCCTTCTAATTTCCCCATTCTTCTCTAATTGCATTCCTTCTTAAGTTGAACATTTTGATTCTAGTATCTGTATCTCTTGTTTTTGTATTTTATATCTTCTTTCCGTTCCATGATTCAGTTTGAGTGATCTTCTCAGGTCTATATTCTGGTTCATTTACACTTTTGCATCTGAGACTAATTTGCTCTTTAACTCTTCACTGAATTTTTTAATTTTAAGAATTTTATTTTTCATTTCCAGTTGCATTTAGTTATTTTTCAAATCTGCCATTTCTTTCTCATTCAGTTTTTCTTGCTGATGGTCCTTATTCTCACTTTTCTCTCAGTATATTATCTCAAGCTATTAATTTTCCTGTTACATCTTTTGGTTATAAAATTTATCAGATTGTTATTTATTTTTAATTTTAGGATTTGGAGGCTTGTATTTGAGTTTACTAAGACTGTAAATGCAAATATTTCAATCATTAAGAACTTAAAAATAAACAAAATAAAACAAAAACAAAACCCCATGTCTACTAAGTAACTGGTTAGCAGAAGGAATAGTCTTTCCCTGAACTCTAAGTCATTAATGACTCTCACATACTGAATATTAGTTCAGAAAGCCTTTGAAAATGTGGTGAAAAAAATAGCTCTTTTTTGTGCAGATATATAATCCAATAAAAAGACAAGATTTCAGGGGAGTTTTAGGAACTTCTAGGAGGTCCATGACTATGGATGAAGAAATATTACTCTGGTAATATTGCCTAATGTACCCCAATGTCCGTGGTTAAGGAAGTTGCTTCTAAGGAAGGAACTGAACTATTTATGACGTAAATGTTTCATTATACACTCAAAAAGAGGAACAAAATTTTCAGAAAATTTATAATTTGCTAAGACATAAAACTAAGGTGTAGAATTTAAAGGTGATATCAAATATCAATGGTCAGAAGTAGAGATCCTGAACATAAATTTACATCCCAAACCTGGCTTGAGTTACAAAATTTACCCTCAGTTTGTATTAATGATATGACCTTGGAGCTTTCATGGTAAAAAATAAGTACTAAGATCAGTAAAATGAAGACAAATATTCTAGACCTTTTATCCTATGTCATTTCATGTCTCTTTGTCCATTCATACACTATAAATATTTTTCAGCTACTGCTCTTACATGCAAGGCACTAAATAACAAATCATAAAGATTCTCTGCTAAGATTGAATACAAGACATAGAAAAAGTAAGATGTATTTACAATCATTAAAATAATAAAATAATTAACTTTTACTGATTTCTAAATTCTGTACTAAGGCCTTTATATATGCATTATATCAGTGAACCCATAATACAAGAGATACCTTCCCACATGTTACAAATGAGAAATCTAAGGACCGCCAAGTTAATCTGCCCATGGGTACTAAATGGTAGACACTGGATTGAACCCAGGCAGGGTAACTTGGGAGGTCATTTTATGAAAGGTTTTCTGAAGGAAGTAACATCATAACTGAAACTTGAAGAATGCAGAACATTTAGTGCAAACTGGGACTGGAGAAGAACGTCCTAAGAATAAAGAAGCATGTAAACAAGTCTAGAGATGAGAAAAATACATGGCATATTTGAAAATTTTAAAATGGTTCAGTCTGGCTTGTCAAGATATGCAAGGCTAAGGGACAGAAAGGGGAAGAAGCTGAAGAACCTAGAGGGCATCGTGAAAGAAATCTCGAGCCTTGATAACGGGGTTACTTTAAGTGCAATGTAGAATCACACATAGTTTTTAAGTTGGGGAATGACATAATCAAAGTGTAAGCAATAGATTAGAAGAAAGTCAGATCAATGTAGATGCCATTGCATTAATCCATGTGAGAGATGATATTGATTTAAGCCTGGGTAGTCATTGTGGTGATGGAAAAAGCTGGACAGATTTGAGAATAAAAGAATACAAGGTAAACTGAAAGAGACTTCTAGTTTCTTGGAATAGTAGAGTAAATAGTTATGAATAATATTCAGTTTTCTGGCTTGAACAGCCACAAATGTAGTCTCATTAAAAAGGACCTGGAATACAAGAATAAGGATACAAAAGAAGACATACAGATGGCCAAGAAGCATGTGCAAATGTGCTCAATATCACTAATTATTAAGAAATGGAAATCAAAACTACGAGGTATCACCTCACACCAGTTAGAATGGGTATCGTCAGAAAATCTACAAACAATAAATTCTGGAGAGGGTGTGGAGAAAAGAGAACTCTCTTGCACTGTTGGTGGGAATGTAAATTGATACAGCTACTATGGAGAACAGTATGGACGTTCCTTGAAAAACTAAAAATAAAATTATCATATGACCCAGCAATCCTACTACTGGGCATATACCCAGAGAAAACCATAATTCAAAAAGACACATGTACCCCAATGTTCATTGCAGCACTATTTACAATAGCCAGGTCATGGAAGCAACCCAAATGTCCATCAACAGATGAATGGATAAAGAAGATGTGGTACATATATACAATGGAATATTACTCAGCCGTAAAAAGGAACAAAATTGGGACATTTGTAGAGACATGGATGGACCTAGAGACTGTCATACAGAGTGAAGTGACTCAGAAAGAGAAACACAAATATCATATATTAACACATACATGCAGAATATAGAAAAATGGTCCAAATCAACCAGTTTGCAAGGTAGAAATAGAGACACAGATGTAGAAAACAAACATATGGGCCCCAAGGGAGGAAAGGTGGGGGGGGGTGGTTGGGGTGGGATGAATTGGGAGATTGAGATTGCCATATATACATTACTAATAAGAAAAAAATATCAAATTGTACACTTTAGTATATGCAGTCTATTGTATGTCAATTATATCTCAATAAAAGTTCTAAAAAAAGAATAAGGGTAGATTTGTGAAGAGTACGATGATTTTACTTGAATTATAAACATGCTGATTTAGATGACTTGTCAGTACAGGAAGAGATCTGCAATAGGGATTTGAAATTAAAGAGATTGGACTTGAAATGTTGATTGGGGACTTTGCAAACCAGAGATAGCAGAGTGGGTGAGATTCCAAAAAAAAAAGGCTTGAAACAAGACGTAAACTGCCCCCAGGACAGATACATGGAGGAAAACACTTCGAAGGACAAAGGGGGAAGAAAACTTTGAAAAAGATCTAATAGGGAATGAGGTAGCCTGAAAAAAAGACCTAAAAACAGAATATAGAAAAAACAAATTACAGATGCGTTACTGGCATTGTGACAAATGCAACAACTAAAATGAACACACTTAGAAGAGTTCTAACTTTCCCTTTTTATTTACTATAAAAATCAGTGGGGTACTAAATATTGCTCCAAGCTTCAAAATAAGATCTAAATATGCTATCTAAATTGGTACTGGCAGAGACAAGCTTAAGGAATATGATAAATCTACTAATGCAATGCTTTATTTCTTTATGTGAAAACATTTCTCCACTGGAAAAAAAAAAATAGAAGCAAGCAAGTGGTATCCCTGAGAGAAATAAATCATATTCATCTGTTAGGAAAGGAAGTAGATGTAGAGGATCCTCTTTACAATCTTATCACTATGGGAATAAGCTGGGTGAAAAAGCAAACTGTGGCAAAGACAAAATTCGGTACTGCATCAAAATACCAGGAAAAGCCTCAAAGCATTAGGGATAGTGGCTCTTGTTTTGGTTAAAGAAATCAATTATTGATACCTAATTTTGATCATTATTTGTTTAATACTTAAAGGAGAGTTAACACAGCCATAAATTTAAACTTAATACAGAGTTTTCACTCTTAGAAAAATGATGTTAAAAAATCAAGTATATAGCAGCAATTATTTGATGTTTTCTTGGAAAGGGAAACCAGTGTTTCCTGGTTCCTCTTTATTTCTCCGCATATAGCTTCTTTTTCACATGGTTACACATTTTTTCACATAAGTAATATTTATACATTTTTTCTTTAGATTGCCAAAATAAGGAGCCAGTTTGCTAGCTTGGGATTTCAATATTTTAATAATGAAGGCTTGACAAAATCCTATAATTTATCATAATCGCTATTAAAGCAAATAATTGCCATTTAGAAATTTAGAAATCTATAATTCTCTAACACTAATGTATGAATTTAATTAAATTACAACAATAATACCGACAGTTTTAAGGAATAGTCAAGGCTAAGAGAAGTGTGTGATTCAAGAAGACTGCTTTGATCAACTAAGTGTCCCTAAAGGTTTGAATATGCTGGGAACAGAAATGCTTCTGCTACGTTGGGCAGTAGTAATCTTGCCAGAGATGATTTTTGGTCTTGACAGAAGCAGTGGTAGGAGCAGGATTCAGATTTCAGAGGTTTGAATGGGTGGATTTGAAATGGACTTATTGCTAGCGGTTTTCACTTTTGAGGCATTTGCTTATATAAAGGAAGTGGGAGAGGGATCACACAAGGGGATTTTGAAGATCGAATTCCTAAAGCATGTTTGTAGGGTAACAGATATAATGCCAGTTATTCAGATGGAATTCTCACTGTGCTGCAGAAAATGCTTTCTCCCTGCTCACTATCCTTAAATAATGGTAGATAATCCACCTCTGGTAATTACTAATGTACAGTGTCCATAGATTTCCCGCATGGTCTTTCTCAGATTTTATCAAGTTGTTGATTAAATTCCATTGCTACATCTATAGCTGGAGTTCAAGTCCTCACCTCCTGGATCAGTTCCCAGCATCCATCCATCCATTCATCCATCCATCCATCTATTCATCCACTCAGCATGTTTTTGTAGGTTTTCTATCTGCACGATATTACACTAGGGTGGTCTTTTCAGATTGAGACATCTGTATTCTGATCTTCTATCTCTCTTACCTTGTTCTGTTATACTCTTAACTCATTCAGAATATGAAAAACAAACAACTAAATAAATAAGAAATCACCTTCTGTATGAACTGCAAGAGGTCTTACCCCCTTCTCTGTTGTCTCTACAGGCAGAAACTGTAACAAAACAATGATTATATTAGAAAAATTAACTTTTTGAATTAAGAGGTAAAGCACACATTGTAAAAAGTGTTTATCATATATGGCAAAATATGACATATTCTTTAAAGATTTAAAAAATCAATTGGAAAAGAAAGATTACCAAAAATGGGAAAAATGATGAACAGGCAATTCTTCAATAAACAAAAAAAAAACAGATCATAATAACTTGTGTTCAACCCGCAAAGTAAACAATAATAAGAAAACATATTTTCCCTTTTATACTATCAACGAATATAAAGAATATTAAAACCTAGTGTTGGTGAAATATTTGGAAACTGCCACTTTCCCATAATGCTAAGTGGAGGGTCAATTGGTATAACCTCTTTTCTGAGGACAGTGTTGACAACATGTATTAAACCTGACAATGTGAATTCTTTTGAACCTAGTACTACCACTACTTAAAATATTTTTTTTAGGGAATTAATCAAAATCCTATGCAAATATTCATGAACAGCAAGGTTCAGAGATATTATTTACAATCACAAAAAAACTGGAAATATCTCATTATCTTTCTTACAACAAGGATTTGGTTAAGGAGATTATATTGTATTCGTATAATGGTATACCATATAACAATTAAAATTATCTCATAAAGAATATTGACATAAATATGTGTTATATTTATTAGTGAAAATATTATGCATTTAAGATACAGATATATATGTATATATAAGACATTTATATATAGATATCCACACAATATTTGTCTTATATGTCTATGGAGAAAGAGGAATTAATACAAAAGTGATAATATTTAAATGGTGAGATTATTGTTGATTTCTGTCATACTTTTTTTCAATATTTTTTGAACTGAGCACATATTACTTTTACAAAGAGAAATCATTGCTATTTTAAAAACATAAGAGTGAATTATGATTCTTTACCTAATTCCTAATGTTTGGGTTGCAGAGAGTTGCAATTTTTGGAGGTACATATAAAAAGAGATCATGACTTCTATTTCAAAAGGTTAAACTGAGCACAGCCTCTCTTTTCTTTCCCAAATCCATAAAAATAAAAAATAAAAACTTTTAAAAAATATTGACTTTAAAATTCTATAACAACATGGGAAAACAAAAGTGGAACTTGTTGATGGACTAAAAGAGGTAAGGAATCCCTTTAGGAAGAAAATTAAGTAAGATTTAATTAAAGAATGCCCATCAATGGGTAAACAGATAGAAAAGATGTGGTGTATGTGTATAAAATGGAATATTATTTAACCATCAAAAAAGGAAATACTGCCAATTATGACAACATGGATGGACCTTGAAGATGCTAAGTAAAATAAGTCAGAGAAAGACAAATTCTGTATGACATAATGCATATGCAAAATCTGAAAAAAGCAAACTTGTAAAAGCAGAGAGTGAAATGGTGGTTACCAGAGGCTGGGGGTTTAGGGAGTAGGAGAGATGTTGTTTAAGGGTACAAACTTGCAACCAGTCGATAAATAAGTCCTAGAGATCTAATGCACAATATAGTAAATATAGACAATGACATTGTATTATAATCACCAAACTTGCTAACAGAATAGATCTTAATTATTCCCACCACAAACAAGAATGATGATTATGAGATGTGACAGAGGTGCTAACTATTGCTTCCATGGCAATCATATTACAATATACAATTGTGTCAAATCGACATGCTGTACACCATAAATTTACACAATATTGTATGTCAAATATATTTCAATTAAAAAAAAAAGAGGATCATCTAAAGACAAAAAACCAGCAACAACAAAGTTTTAATAAAGGAGCTAGTGCTTTGTCCAAAGAATGTTCCACACCTACAGAATGTGGATGCTGAGAGCGAGAAATGACCCAGGAGCAACAGATGGGATTATTAGCTGTGATAACATAGCAGAAACTAGGCAAGTCAACTCTTTTATGCAGCATGAATCTTGGATTAGGCAGAAGCACTGCCAGTCTGACTGGTGGACAACGGTGGTGTCTGGATCCCAGAAATCAGCCCTATCTCAGCTCCAGAGTCCAGTTAATAATCCCTTCTAGGTATTTCTCTTTCTCCATTATAACGTTATGGAAGACGGCCATGGATATATTTGGGCAAGATTTCAGGGAAGATGAGTATAGAGTTCCTCCTTCCAGTCTCTTCCTTTAGGAAAGGGACAGCGAGTCTGTTTTTGACTAAGGTCTGGAAATGAGGGAGAGGTTCTGATTCTCTGTCCAACTCAACCAAGTCCTTTGTACCAGAACTAGATTTTTCAGTTATAAAGATCAGGTAGGATCTTTGAAGGGTTTCTATTCATTTTAGTTCTAGTGTCTCCATGAACAAATGCCCTCTGCAAACAATGCTTTCCTGGTCAAAACCTTTTGATAATCTCTTTGTTCTGCTGCCACTTTGCCTTTGGTGGTGAAGTGCTATAATTTGCCATCTGACATTCTGATGCCTCATTATTTGTACCAACAAATTTATCCTCTCCCAAATGTTCTACAACTAAATTCAGAATCTGTCTGTGCAATAAAAGATCAAATCGGCCAAAAGAACAGTTTGGCATTTGATCGGTTCCTGGGAAATAACCTCTAACCCTTGGAATATCCTGCCTGGGAAGAGCAACTTTGTTTAATTGGAGGCCTTGGGCCAACCAGAGAGTCTATGCTAATAATATGATTTATGATGTAGGTTTTGGGCCATGTGGCATGAACTTGACTTTTGTAGGGGTTGGAGACTAAGGTCAGACAGGTGGGCAATTAGCCATGACTATGGGACCAACCCTAACAAAAACCCTGGACCCCAAGGCCTGGGTGAGCTTCTTTGGTTGGCATTACTCTATGCATATTGTCAAATATCCTTTGTGGGAGAAAAAAAAGCATTGTAAACATGACTACACCAGGAGAGGGCAAGTGGAAACTTCGTATCTGTTGTCTCCTGATTCCTGCTCAACAGGTCCCTTTGTTGATTCTCTTTGCTGATTTTAATCTGTATCCTTTCATCCCAATAAACTGTAACCATGAGTATACTAGCTTTTCTGAGTTCTGTGATTCTTTTTAGTCAATTATTGAACCTGACAGCAGTCTTGAGGACTGCTGAACTGCACTAAGCTAAGTGTCATCTTGTGAATAAAATCAGACTAATCTCTCCCTCTTCTCGATTTAAAACGATCAGAATTCACCCTATGCATATTCCCCAGGTTTCACTTAATGTACAACTTACCAAAATCTTTCATTTAACGTCCAGCAAAGAAGGGAATATTATGAAAATGTGACTAGCTTAATAGGTTGAAGAAATGGTCTAAAATTATTCAGTTGAGATAATGAAAGGCTAATGGTAAGTCCTTTTCTGATTCCCCTTCCCTCTGGTGGTGTAGAGAAATGTATGGAAGCAGAAAAATAAGGATTGCCAGAATGAATACATCCAAAGAACGAAGTTTTAGAAAACAATCTAGCTGAATGTGGTTGTTGAAAAAGAAAAATATCCCACATCTCACAAAATAATTGTTCCACTCCATTTGGCACTTTTCAGATCTCATTAAAAGCATTATATTCAGATTATATTTTGTCATTACAGTAGAAAACTGACTTTCGTGTCATAAATAAAATGGAAAGCTTCATTAAGTAAAGAGTTTGAAGAAAGATTCATGAAACTGGATATGTTCAATCTATTAGAAACATAGTAATGAAGCATGGTTATTTAATGATACATAGGAGATCACTGTCAAGGAGATTTGGGTCACTTCTTCCTAGTTAATAGGAAGATAATTGTAATCTTAGGCCAGAAGAATTAAACTTAATCGGTAGGGATTGGATGAGGTAGCTACACATAAAATTTCATCTGCTATGTGATTATCCAGGCTTGGTGTAGATTGTTAACATTCCCTTGTGATTTAGCCCAAATTAACCAGTAGCCTCAGGGCATCTATCTACTTAGCTCTAGCAAGAAGAGGGTGCTTTGAAGTACTTTTGCAAACATGTATATAAAGGACACTTGTAGAGGTGATTCTGGAAGGAAGTTATTACTGTAATGCTCCCAGGATCCTTCTTGCTGCTGAACATTTTTACCAATAACTTGGTTAAAGTTATCCCCATGTTATCCTGTAATTGCAGATACTATTGTCTGGCTTCCCTTAAAGGATTCTAATATCTGGAAGGCAGGGAATACATCCTGTCAGATCTTTGAATCCTTACTGCCTAACATGGAGTCTTATACATTTTAGATGCTCTGTAAATGTTTAATAGAAAACAAAACCATGATAGACTATAACAATAGGCTGGCAAACTGTTTCAAAACATAAATTTTAGAAGAATAAGTGTAAGTTTCCACATATACTTCCAAAGGTCAAAATTCATGACCATATAATGCAGCCTGTGGTCTGGCAAATTACATGCATTAAATGAAGGCTGTAGAGCTTTCAGACGACAATACAACCTTAAAATTCTCAATAGTATAACGTCATCATTTGAAAACAATATCAATTAAATTATAATACCTTGACTAAAAGTGTTTCTAATTTTTAAGTGCTGATTATGGCACACATGGAATTTGGGATTCATTTTTGTATGCCATGCTTTAAAAGTAACAAAGTAATGTATAATAACTGTTGAGATAAGAAAGCACAGGAGACAAGGGACTGCTAAACTGGGGCCAGATGTAGAAGAGTTGAAGGATTTGTGATGATTATTTTTAGAGAAGAGGATGGTAAAGTAATGATGGGAGCTATTTGAAGAGTTGCTATGAGGCAAAGGGATAGGAATTTTTTCCACGTGGCCTTTTGGGGCAAGATTAGAATTATAGGTATAGTCTATATATATATATTCAGATCAATAGAAATACCTCTCACACCAGTCAGATGTATCACAAGAGAGTTTGAGCTTAATGCACTACCAATGGAATTGTTGTGCCTAAACAGACAATGCACATCCACTTGGTCGCAAAAATATTGGGATTCAGGAAAGAGATGAAACACATGACCTTTAAAGTTGCTTCAAATCTTTTGAAATTCCATAATTCTATACATTTTTCATCAGTCTAGTATTCAACCTTGAAACAACAGGAGTCAAAAAAATAGAACTTGGTTCCTGCGGCTGTATTTCTTGGCAGCATTTTCTTTGTTCTCTTGCAAAGCGCTTATCATGCCAGACGTGTATCCATGAGGCCGTTTTTAACCAAAATGACTAACTAAAAGCCTTAGGAGAGAAACTGCCACAGTGTTGCAAAAGTTATGACTTAGTGGTTTATAATATAATAAAGGGGAAAATAATACTTTCTTAAAATTTACTTCCTTTTCTCTCTCCAAAAACAACTGTCCAGGCGATCACAGCAGGCAAGGTCAATACAAAAAGGAAGGTATTTGGAAGGAGAAACCCTTTATTTAAGGTAGAATTCAGTCAGCAAATACTGAATAGGCACCTACTGTGTGCCAGGCGCTGTGATAGAAGTGCAGTAACACAGACAGGAGTCTGTCCTTGAGGAACGCATCTTGGTGGGGAAGGGAGCAAGTATATAATAAAATGGCTGTTAAAGTAAGTGATTGCCACTAAAACAGATATGTATGCAGGAGGCGTAAAAGGAATGGCCGGAGTGAATAAGGTACCTTGAAGAAGTCACAGGAAAACGTATATGAGACAAGTTTGTGGACATGCAGATGGGTATCCTTGGCAGGAACTGGATCACTAATGTCCTCAGATACAAGATCAATGAGTATGGACTTAGAGACATTTCTGACAGCATTCTTTCGTACACCAGGTCCTCGTGATGCTAATATGGTCTTGATATGGTCTTAACACATATAGCATGAGAAGACAGTACTGATGGACACTGAGTCCCATATGTGATTCACAGCTCTAAAAAATCCTGTGGTACAGAGCCTCTTTAATATTGTTGAATCAATGTTTTCTAACTTATTTGCCCAAAGATCCTTAAAAAGATGGAATGCCTTTAACATCTCTTAAAAATAATCATGGAAAGCAATTAGAGAAGTGCTCTCCTATAGAAAAGAGGAATCTAGGGTGTTATTGAAGGCTTTACATTGGGAAACACATGAACCAATTTTTATTTGGCAAAATGTCATCCTGAATGCTAAGTGGTGAATGAGCTAGAGGGAGGCAAAGAGGTCCCCTGAGAAAAATCCAGGTAGGAAAGATCAAACCTGCATAGTCAGCTTTTATTGCCCAGAATTAAGGCTTTGATTTCTGGATGTCAGGCACTAACCTCAAAACACTCCATACATGGTCTCAGCTCTCAATACTTATTTTCTATTTTGTTTCTAAGGTGCCTTTTGTTGCTGTTGTGTTGTCTGAGGCTTCATAAAATGTTCTCTTGAAAATAACATGTCAGCCATGTCAGTTTCATGTGAACATCTTTAATGAGGTCTGTGCGTTTTCTGCTAAAATTACTCCTGGATATATGTGTGTTTTTATAGTCTCTCTCCTTTGTATATTTTGGGTCAGGTGACTACCTGAAGATATGGCCACTTTCAGCAGATGGGTTCCTCTGAAAAACAAACATGCAGGAACAAACAGTTCCCCAGAGGCAGCGTGTTTCACAGGTGAAAGTCCCTTCTTGGACTTTGCTCCTATGTACCTCACTCTTTTGTTGTTGTTGTTGTTAATTTTTATTCTATATTGAAGTATAGTTGATTAGCAATGTAGTGTTAGTTTCAGGTGTACAGCAAAGAGATTCAGTGATACATATACACGTATCTATTCCTTTTCAAATTATTTTCCCATTTACGTTGTTATAGAATATTGAGCAGACTTCCCTGTGCTATACAGTAGGTCCTTCTTGGTTATCTGTTTTAAATACAACAGTGTGTACATGTCAATCCCGAACCCCCAATCCATCCCTCCCCCCCACCATTCCATGTACCTCATTCTTGTTCCTTGTTTTGACCCATCTCTGGGCCCCACCACCTCATAGGGACTTGATTTTCATTCCTTGCAGTCGTGACCTCTGACCTGACTGGCTCTGCACTTTTGCAGTGACAGTCCTTCTCCTGCTCCTGTATGGTTTATTTCACTGGCGTTTTCCTTCTCCTTGGGTCAGCCCGCTGAAACAGTCAGTATATTCCTGAGCCACAGCCACTGACGCCTCCCAAGCCAGCTGAGACTTGCATCTCTCAACCGGGGAAAAACAAGGTCGAAACAGATATCCTGACAAAGGATATCTCTAATACTTGAACAAGAAAAAGAAACTATCCCCAGTAATAATGAGGGGTAGGCATTTTTTCCAATGGAAATAGAAACTCTTTAGAAATAATATTGGCTAATAAATGAGTTTTTGCTTAAGTTATTTTCAGAACTTATTTTCCAGGGGTCTTAGTCTTTGGCCAGATTCACCCAAACCTCACAAACTTTAAAGCTTGTGAAAATAGACATGATGGCAATGCTTTAGAATATGACATTGCCATTGAGAAAGAAAACAAACAAACAAGCAAAAAAACAAACCAGCAACTCCTGACATCTGAGAACTTGTCTGATGTTCACTGCTAGTCTATGTTGTTCTCATGTTAGAAATAAACAATCTCACAGGACACCAGCCTCAGACAAGCTTACTCTAAGATCATCATAAAACGAGGCAAAAACAATATCTATTTTGGTCTCTACTACCAGCCAAATATAAAATATCACACATTTCCAGCTAATACGAGAGACTGCTGCTTTTTTATAAATTACAGCTCTATCCCAATAAATCTTATCTATATATATATTTCAAATATAAAATAAATTTAAAATCTGGCAGATAAGATATATTGAGATACCCAGTCATAGAATCACTCTAGCTTCCTGACAGCATCCAAATCCAGCCTCACTTCCTTAGACTTTCCCCCAAATTAGTCAAGCTTTAAACCCCAAATCCCACAGGCATATTTCTAGTGGTCATTGGCTGAAGGGCATTGACAGCATAGAACAGAAAAGAGTAGTTAAAATTCATGATGTTAGTTGATAATAGACATATTAACATGATGTTTTTGTGGTAACTAAATAAAAAATAATTCATAGATAATACTGTTACAAATTTTTACTTTTTTCTAAAACAAAATAACAAAGAATAATAGACTAACTATAATATAAATCTTATAAAAAGGAGAGTAAATGTCCCAAATCTCATCCCGCTAATTGAATTATAGTTCTCCCTTGCTTCCTAGCAGCCCATGTACATATTCATATATAATTTTAATTATCTTATGCCTAGCAACTATATAAGAGCATGTCGTCATCTTCAAAAGAGTTGAGTATATGGTTTTACCAATTAAAAAACAAACGTTACATAATAGATAAAATCTAATCAGGGATGGATACCTATCTATTGTAGAACCCCACTTTTAAAGATCCTTTATAAAGACAATGAAGAAATTCATGGACTTAAAAAATGGAATGACAATAGTATACAATTAATCCAACTTAACATGTAAAACTTTAAACAGATAATGGTGGAGCTTGATATTAATTTCTAACTCCTTCCCACTAAGGCCATAGTGAAAACTCTTGGTCAAAAGAGCCAGAGAAATATGTCCATTCAGCCTAATTTCCTCTTCTGTTTGCACTACATTTTGCCTTCGGATGCGCATATAGATGCTACTTTCCTCTTTAAAAGCCTTTGTTATTTTTTGCTGAAAATGGTCTGTCTCTAATTCTGCAATTATACAAAGATCCTTTTAAATGCAGGTATTCGTTGTCAGTGATATTCCTAAAAAGGTCATTACCATTGGAAAATCCCTACCCCTCCTTACTTATTACTGGAGAGGTTTCTCCTTCCTGGTCCAGCACTAAACTGTCCATTGTCTGATTAACTGTCTAGCCTGTGTTCTTCCTTGGCAGTGGGACAGAATCGTGTTCCCTCTGCTTTCCTGTGGGAGGGTCCAGATTGTATCTCAAGTGAAACTGAACTCCTGCATTGTTCATCAAAATGAACGATAAGATATATACTGTGTGAGACCAATAAGCATAGTCTGGTCACAGTATATCAGGCATTTTATTATCCAGCTGTTCAAAACCAAGTCACTAATCTCATAGACCACAGAATTTTAGTTAAAATTTAATTTCATTTTCTTCTTTTTTTCTCTTAACAGTATAACATAAATGGTTTCTATGTTTGTACACAAACTTCACAAATATCATTTTAGTAGGGTTCTGAAAATATTTCATCTAATGAATATACAATAATTTAGTAAAACAATCCTCTGTATTAGATATTTAAATCTTGTTACAAAATATTTGGAAACTTGGTTCATATTAGAAGATAAACTCATTTTTTCACATATGTGCTAAAACAAATAAAAAGGTAAAAACAGTCATAAATGTCAGAATGTTTGTTTAGTTAAGTAAATGAAATAGTTAACTTTTGATACTGCAACAAAAATTTGAAAGCATTTTTTTTTATGGCAAAGAATAGCAGAAGTTGCCATTCCCACTCAGGAAAAAACTTGGTTCCATAAGCCTGGTAAATACTTGACGATTCAATGATTGACTCACAGATTGAATAAAAAGCAGCTACTTTACCAGAAGTTGAGAACTCCATGGGAGGAAAGAGACAGGAGCAGGGAGAGGAAAGAAGAGAGAGGAAAAGAGACAGAAAAAGATGGAGAAGAGAGAAGACAGCTGCATCTACCTTCAAGCAGTCGCCTGGTTAGAAATTCTCCAAGGTTTACCTCCTGGAGCCTTGTGTTTAAATTTCAGAACTACCTTCCCAGACATGTCTACAGATATTCTTTAACCTTACTTTTTTGTCATTCATTCTAACAACCCTTTTGTCACATTTATACACCTTACTTATTTAAAATTTTCTCTTTAAAAGAAAGTCTTAAAATTTCATCTAGTTTTTCAACTCCATTTAAACTCCATTACATTGAATAAATGAATATTTGATAAACATCTCTAATAAACTCTCATCTTATCGGAGAGCAACATGTTTTTTTCTCAGTGAAAGCTACAAGCCTAACAGTACCTTCTTTGTACGGCTCCAATATGGTTATTTGAAATGACCTCCTTGTTTTGGACACATTCCAGACCCTTTGCTTCTGTTTATTTAGATTTGTTGTAACTC
This sequence comes from Hippopotamus amphibius kiboko, assembly GCF_030028045.1. Taxonomy (NCBI): domain Eukaryota; kingdom Metazoa; phylum Chordata; class Mammalia; order Artiodactyla; family Hippopotamidae; genus Hippopotamus; species Hippopotamus amphibius. Next base: position 66,603,496 of record NC_080191.1, read on the forward strand.
TTTCTCTTTTGGTGTCATTTTTTTTACCTCTCAATTTCAAGATTGAGAAGCCCTCTTCATGCTGGTGGGAATGGCCAGGTAATTGTGTAGGATCAAGTCACAGAGCAGGGGTGGGGAATACTTCCCTGCCTTCTGCACACAGCAGCCTTTACTCACAGTTGTGGCCACTTAACAAGGCAGTGGCACTGTTCTGCCATTATTTATTAATTACATTTCTCAACTGTTCTGAGTGCATAACAGAAAACTCAATTAACAGATTTGGATAAATTTTGACATTGATTATAAGTTGTGTGCCTGGGGCTTTCTTTTATAAATCTCTTGAAAAGTTGAATACTAATCTTTTCAGCTAACTTGCTTTCTGTTACATTGTTATCAATCAATCACGCTTGTAATTGACTTTTACTTTTATAACAATTCTAATACTCATATGACTTTAAGGATGATTGAGCCCACTTTTGTTCTAGCTTCTTCACTGAACACCAGATAACCCAGAAAGAATGTAAGTCATAATTTTAAGAAGCTTAAAGTAAAAACCTCTCTAAACTAAAATGTTAAAATTGACAAAATGGACAAAACTTTAAATCATAATAAGCACTAAAAATTGTCTCAAATATATACTATATTGTCAAAAAATTTAAAAATTATATGCCTTCTATGAGTATACACACATACACAAATATATATTCTCTAATATATATCAGCAACCATATCTAATAGATATTGTCCTCAGAAACTAATATTCATCAACAGATGCTTCAAAAGCCATTGGAAGATTAAACACTTCTTTGTGTTGTTTTTGTTAAAATCAGAAACATTTCATAGCAACTTCTACCTCTTCTGTTATTTGCAGAATATTAATAATTTTTCCAAAAGCCTTTTATGAACAAGGAGAAGAAAATCATTTTATCATTATTTCAAACAAATCAAATTTCTAATTATAAAACAGGATACATACAATTAGATTACTGAAAAATATGAGATTGGGTAGAATTGATGTTTAATAAAAGCTTTTAGACTTTTTTTTTTTTAAATCAGCTGTAAGTAAGTTATAAATTTGTAGGGATGCTGAGTCCAGATAAATTGGGAAGAGGAAATCTGATCATCTGAATTTCAATTTCTCAAGGAAGTGAAAAGCAAAAATAAATATTTATCATTGGGAAAATTTTATAGCAGTTGGGAAGATAAGTTATCCCCACACTTTATTCTTTTTGTTCCCTAAATGTGTGTACTGAAAGTGTATGCAAGAGTAGTTCACATGTAAGTTTCTTGACTCACCCTTACATTTCCCAGTCCAGATTCAACATATACATTCCTTGGTGCATACTTATTTACATAACCATAGCTCCCTGTACCTGAACAACAGAAAATCCAGGCTTCATAAACTGAGGAAATGAGGCAAAAGTAGAGGGCTACTTTAAACTTCATCCATGGATACAGATGCACTTTAGCATGGCAACTCTATGGGGAACTCAAGGTTTGCAGGCATATAAAATATAAAATCATTTCCTCTGCCCTTTACCAAAATGCACTTGCAGTAAATGTGGTTGAGGCATTTGAGGACAACAGATAGGACGGAGTATGAAATGGACAATAGAACTGTTAAGTGGAAACATTTTTATCAGTCTCTACAGAAAAAATGATCTTGGTAACCGATATAACTTGATAACTGTGAAACCACAGCCACCAGATGTTTAGGGTTCCCTCTTATCTCAACTGTCCTACTGTGGACTAGGTACAATGCTATGTTTAGGGATACCTTTAGGAGAATCACAAAGCTAGAGGAGACTTCCTAACTTCTTGAGATATTTCAAAGCAAAATAAATCTACTTCCAAATAATCAATTTATATTATTCTCTTAAAGATTATTAGGGATTATCATTTTTGCCTCCATTGAATTTAAATTCTAGAGTTTACCCAAAATATATGTCAGAAAGTTATACTTTCTCTGCTTTTGTTGAATTCTTTCACCATTTTAAGTAGAGGTTGGGGTAAAGAGATGATTGATTATTATGTTCAAGTATAGCTAACAGTTACAGCATTTCAGTCCCATTGTCTTATTTGATTCTTCCTGATTTGATAAAAAAAAAGACTGACAAAGATTTTTGAAATTCAAACTTTTCTTCTTTCAAATGGATTATAATTATTTTGTTTATGCACATGAAGTCTAAATAATTAATAAATTAAATACATGTTTTTGAGCTTCTATGTCCCAAGCACTGTGTTAGTCATATACTTTTCTTATATCTGGTTTAGATTCTGGAAAAAAAAGCCATAAGTTTCACCAGCAATAACCAAAATAATTAAATAAACACATGTTAATAAAAGTAGTAAAAACCAAAAAAGAATCAAACAACAACAATTTTAATCCTAATTGTTGTAGCTGTGCTTGTTGGGGATAGAAGTATTTATTAATAAATTATCTAGTGATGGGAAAATCTCTCAGGCAATAATCAAACTGGACATTATGTTTTATGTCCTTGAGTCAGGCCACACTCTAAAACCTCTGCCACCACAATGCCAGTAAGTATTTTCAGGTACGTTGTTTGCAGAAGGCATCACTGTGTCACACTTCCAAAGTTTTAATACTTTCATGAAATGGAACAAAACAGTAGAAATGCAGTTGGGGTATTTAAAGAGTGAACTTAACACAACTGCACACATAGAAACTAAGTTCTTTACAATCAGTGCTGCAATTGATCAGTGCTGAATAATGAAACCGGCTACTCCAGACTAAACTGGGCTGGACATGGAATTAGATACTTGCACAAAAGGGAGTGAACATGATAAGAGTGAAATAGAAAATATGTGGGGCTGAGATTTCAGATATTTTTGGTAAAGGGCTTGATAAATATCCTAGAGAAGAATTCTGGATACAAACTGTTCTGTGGTATTATGTATTATAGGTTATCAATAATCTATATATGTAAAATTAGTGTGGCAAAAGTGATCATCACTCCTCAGGAGCTGTTTTTCCTTTCCTCTACGCTAGGGGGGATTCTTGCTGTCTTTCCTTGCAGTTAGGTGTGGCCACGTGACTAATTCTGGCCAATGCGATTTAAGCAGAGGTGCCATGTGGCAGCTATTGCAAAACTTCCTTAAGACACTATTGGTGTCCCTGTCTTTGTCCCCTTTTCAGAGTTCCCTTCATCTGCTCCCTGGAGTACAGATACCACATGTTGGACTGTGAGGTCAAGGACTACACAGTACAGTGGCAGGGAGGTGAGCTGGGGGGAGCCTGAGTTTCTGGAGACTTCCTGGAGCACAGCTGTGAAATCAACCCTGGATTTTGTCTGAGAGAGAAGTTAACCACTGTTATATGGGCTTTTCTCTTACTTTCAGCCAAATCTAATCCTAATTAATAAAATTTGTTTGTGCATATTTACACAGATTTATATTTGTTTATACATGTAGATCTTTCTATAGTGAATTATTTTTCAATATGTATCTTCTGTTGACATTTTCAAATGCTGCTAATTATAGTTTATGAACATATTTCTACTAGGTAAATCCAACCAATATTTGTGGTCAGTATTCATTTAGAGAAAACAGACTAAGTCAGCAGCGCTACACTATGAATAAGGAGAAATGATCCCTTGCTCTGAATCCTGTGCTCTAGGGAACCCCACAGATAGACACACACACACACGCAGTTAAAGAACACACATGCACTTGTGCCATGCACTTAATGTGGCACGCTGCACCTGAGATTCTAAACATTCACTCCTCTGATTAACATTGTTCAGACTCCAAGAAAACATTGGTCCACACTCTTGCCCTCTGTCCTCAGCATCAGAGGGGACTCCTCTAAAATGTCATTGAGTGTTTGTATGTAGTGCAATTTCAGAGTGCTGGGAGGATTTAGGCAGCAGAATGTTTAGGTAAGAGGGAAAAAATACTTAGCACGAATTCAACAGTTTCTTGCATTAAGATGTTTCATGTCCCAGCTGTGGGAAGGCTCATTTTCTTGTTTCTCTTTCTGTTGCAAAGTGTAGTTCCACAGTCCTCACAAGTGAACATGGTATTTGCAACACTGCGTAGGGCGCCTGGGGAACATTCTGCTCTCTTAAAGAATTCCAGTTCTCCTAAATTTGTATAAGTATAGGTCTAGATATAACATGTGTCTTGACAATGATTTTTGTCTTACAGCTAGATGGACATTGAGCACTTCAATTGGAAATAATTTTATTTTATTAAAATATTGAGTAAAATTTTAAATTAAAATTTATATTTATTTAAATAATTTTATTTTAAAGTTAAATGTTTAATTCATTAAGATTAAATTTTTCCATTTAATGGAAATTAATAATTTCTAATATTACAAGAAATATGACATTTTTGAAAGCATGTATAAAATAGTTGTTATTTTTGGATTTTTACATCTGCTTTAATTTACATGATTAACAAAAATATTTAAACTATTACTCTTTGAATACAGTTTCATTTCTTGTTAACATTTTCAGTAGAGCAAAAGATGTAATGATTTTGATTACAATACAAGAATAGGGTTATGCTTTCCTGCTGCAAGATCTTCATGTGACTGACGATCAGGACTTTTTTGTTTTCTGCCTTTTCTCGCTTTTCTCAAGTTCCTTACTATGCTGTTTCTCACCGTTTACATTTAATAAATAATTCATTGCTAACTGTTCTTCTGTAATTGCATTCTTTCTCATCCATATAATGATGAGTAAATGTGAAATGATAAAGTCAGAAAGCATTTGCAAGGTGAAAAAAGAGAGGCGAAATAATGGAGAAAGGAATGAGGATAAAGGGTGTGGTGACACCAGAAAGTCAAAAAATAGCTCCCTAGAACACGTTAATGAACAAAATAGGGAATACACAAGAAAGCTAATAGCATTCCGGAATGCAGCCATGCAGAGTGAAGGCCTGGCAGGCAAGGCTTGTGCAGAGTCTTAACTGCCCTCTAGACATTGTCAGATCCCTTAACTCTCTGGGCTTCTTCTCCCAACAAAATGTAAGCTTCGACTGGGTTTCAAAGGCCACTTTTATTTCTAACATTTCACATTTGAGAGAATAGAATAGATATAAATGAGAATGATCATAGTACGTGAATTATAATTGGCTCACATTTACTAAATAATTTCAGAAAACTGAGTATCTGCCAAAGAATGCATGAAAAGATAGAACATATCCATTGTAAGATGACTTACTAACGCTGCTTTAAGACACACGGCCAGTCTATACCTTTCACTTGTTAGGATCAGGATTTTGTATCTAGTGAAGTATCTCCCATTACTGGATCGCAAATATCCTTCTTACATTTTATAACTAAGGACACATAGTTATAAACATGAATGCCTTATAATATACTTATAAGCATGAATGGTGTCAGGCCATCTGAACTTGAGGGTAAATTTAAGATCATTGGTACAGAGATAATCATATTTTACTGCCTTTTTCCTCTCCGGTTATTGCAGGACCAAACCCTCAACTCATTGTGGGAGCATCACATATATTCACAATCAAATCCACTCATCTGCCAATATAGTGTCTGGTGGTTTTGTTTTGTCTTCTAGCTCTGATCTCCTTGGAGGCATGTCTCCCATTAAGACCTCTACTGTTGATCCTCCAGACTGGATTAGTTTTCTCCAATGTATATCTAGCCCTAGTACTTGTCTTGAGCACTTATTGAAATTATTGAAATTAGAATTGAGTAATCATTGTGTAATTATTTGTTTGAAGCCCGTCTTCTTCACTTGAGTCTACCTCTTGGAGAGCTGGGGGCTGGGACCTCGTTTCTCTTGCGCTGTATCCCAGAACCTAGCATGGGACCAAGGTGCATGAGTGCCTTGCTACATTTCCAAGACCTAGAGAAGAATACTGATTCTAACTGCTCCACTGCATCTCATGTACCTTTCCAGATAATGCCAGGTAATGCTGTGCTTACTGATGTTCCCTTTCCATTTGGCACTTTGCCACCACCCTAGAGAACTCTATTGTGATGCCCTGGGGACTTCAGGTGCCAAATTGATGCTTTGTTCTTAGGAGTTCTCTAGACTCTGAAGCAATTAATTTTTCATTCCTCAAAAAAATGGGAAGAATACCTTTCAACTCCTTTTAAATTACATATTGCACCCTGGATGTCTTTTTAGTAAAAATAGCTCTTTCTGCTGTTACTTATAACACAGTTTTACCCAGGAATCAGATCAGAATTCTTTGGTATAGAGTGTGTTTATTTGTAGATGTGTGCATGCACACATGTGAGTGTTCTCCAGGAAAGGGTAGTGCTAGATAAAGAACAGACCTAAGTGATAGACACAAGACTTCTTGTTTAAAATCGCCTCTGCATTTGGATTGCAGTCTTTGTCGGAGACCAGGTTTATATGTCTACCTCTTCTTCCCATACAGTGCTTCTCTATGGCCCTCCCGTAAGTGGCTCCAGAAATTGCCACATGCCTGAATGTGTCATAGACACATGTTATCGTCAGACTTGGATCACACTGCCTGTCTGCCAGAGGCAGAGGAAAGGGCACACCTGGCATTGCTGCTGCAGTTCTGTGTAGCCTGTCAGCTTCATGCTATGACTTCGTCATCAACAAACATTTGTTGACTATGCCATACCTTCAGTTCACTAGATACTATTTAAGATTGCTTTGAAATCAACATCTATATTATAATTTAAAAAATATTTAGTTGGGCATTTATTTGTAAAACCTCCAGTAGCCAGGAATTAGAAAGCACAATCATCATCACTCCTATTCCAAACTGTACAGCTGCTCAACCCCCGTGACCCTGGACAGGCCTCAGACACTCTTCATTTTGGGTTGTTCTTTTGTTAAGTGGCAATGAAAGACCATGAGTTTTCTCAGTTCCCAAGTTTTATTCTAAATCTAAAACACAAGTCTATTGTTTCTATAATTGTATTCATATTATATTATATTCACTATATATATTTTTAAATACATAGAAGTATAAAGAAGTCAATAAAAAGTGACGCTATTATCATTTTGCTATTTTTCCTAGTTCCTTTCTTTATAAGATCAATGGACATGTTTTTATTCTGCTTTTTTCACTTCATATTTGAGAATATTTCCTCATATTAAAAAATATTCATCAAGATCATTGTTTTTAATGGCTGCAACCAAGAATAGAGGCACCACAATTTATTTGATTAATATTTTATTGTTGGATTTGACCAACGCAGGTCGTGTAGGACTGTAGCATTTGGTATTGAAAAAAAAAATCTGTGCATAAGTGGACCCAAGCAGTTCAGACTCCTTGTGTTGTTCAAGGGTCAACTGTAATAGTCACAAAGTCACAGAGTTAGTAAACTTTGAGGTGCAAGTCAGGAGGTTACATGAGAGAGACAAATCTCTTAAAAACTATGTCCTACAGTGTCTCCATAAATCTAGACATAATAATTTCCTTAGAATAAATTCTTAGACGTGGAAATACTGAGTTAAAAGTTATGAAGGAAAACTTCATCATTCTCATACTATTTGGAAAATGCTCCAGAAAGCAGAGTCGACTCGTAGACATCGGGTTTAAATATTAGTCCCTTAGGAAACTAAAAAACACTGTTACACTTCAAACAGGAGTTCTATTTAAAGGTTCATAGATGAATAATGAAGGAGAAACAGATATGGAAATAAAAGAAGAAGTAAAAAAAGAGAGACAAGATGACTAGCATGATTACATATCCCAGAAAATGAGAATTGTCAGCTACAAAGTATATGAAACAAGATTTCAAAGATCAGCCTTCTAACGTTCTTCTACTCTTTTCCACCAGCATATTTCTGTCAACACTGTATAAGTAGTTCCTCAGTTCCAGAACTCTTTTCTTACTTAGTTGAAACCACGGAGAAAACATAAAGAAGGTAGAAGATAATCAAATAAGAAAATTAAGATTAGGAGATGCCCAATGGATGGAAGGCACCTAACAAAATAATCATAGTTATTTTAAATAAAGGTCTTATTACTTTTTCTTTCTTTCTTTTTTTTAAATAATTACCTACCCACTTCAGTGATGTTCATTTTATCTCTTCATAGTAAAACACAGGATAAGATTTTTAAAAAGAAGTCATTCTTACAAAAGTGAGAAGAAAACACATTTTAAAAGCATTCCACACTGTCTAAAAGGGAGAAATTTGATAAAAACTCAAATGTAAAACCTGTATATTGTGATCAGTGGGTGGTAGTTAATTAAGTCCAGACTGTTCTCATGAACAAGGTCCCACACAAACCTATTCCACACCTTGGGTGCAGAGGCCCTTTGTCGCAACTCTGAAAAGTTTATGTTAATTTATTGAGACTTTTAGTTGAAGTAAGCTCAGTTTCTTATTAAGCATTTAAAATGTCTGCAATTTAACACCAATGATTAAGCTGGTGTAATGTTATAGGATAAGCAGATTGTCATTTTGGAACCTTGAAGAGCCCCTAAGGGAGGCAACAAAACCTTGAAAGGATGTGTGTGAGGAATAGTTAAGAGGCCAGGTGCCATTGTTTGGTTGCTAATGGGCAGTTGTTCTCAAAGTTGAGAGAGCAGAAACAGCGAAGAGCATGGAAAGCCTTCAGTAGGGGGAGAGAGTGAGAAGAAATGAGGTGACTGGCAAGTGAAAGCCACTTTCTGGGACCCAACATAAATTTTTAAAAGATTTTATTAAGTTCTGCTGTGGAAGAGATAACGAGACTTCTACTTCTCATGTCCTTATGGGACCTTGAGGAAAATAACTGCCTCTTTTGAATGCATATCAAATTGAATCTGGTTTCAGAACTGTTTTGTAGTGCAAAGCCACCTTTAAGATGGCTGTCGAGGAAAGAGAAGCTACCTACTAGGGCCACACACATCTGGGTTACGTAAGTCTCTTAGAGTTTAGTTTATCTCCATTTCAGCCATGGTAGAAACTTTAAACATGATGACTGTGCACAGTTTGCCTGGCTAGATTTGCAATAATAGGAACTAATTAGAGGCACCATTACAAAAATAACTATTGTGTTTACTTTATTATAGCTAATAATTTTGATTTCTTGAATTCTGTCAGGCTTTTCAAGGCACAGGTTTCCTATAATATATTCTTTCAGCAAACCCATAATAATTTAATATATTCTGGCCTTAATGTTTAGAATGTCAAACTATTTCCCTTTGGAGAAAAAAAAAAGTTTAATATCTCCTAAGTTGAATGTGTGTGGAAGATGCATTTCACATTTTGTCCCACTTGAGATAAACTTAAATTTTTGTTTTCATCCTTCTAGATAATCAGACATTTCATGGCTCTCCAAACACAAAGATAAGAAATTTTCTAGTTATTTTACACCTTCTCCGCCCTAAAGTCATATTTTTCGATGTGCTTTATTTGCTTCAGTAATGGAAACCAAATAGTTGTGCCTTAACTAACATGATTTCATAAAAAAGCATTATTTCATGGTTTGACAGTTTTGCAGAGATTTTCAAATTTTTCTTTAAAGTTGTGAACCAGTCATGTTCATCTTTATTTCAAAACAATGAATATGACACATCAACTGAAATTTTACATACATACAAAAATGTCTCTCTCATCATAGTTTCACTCTGCATGTTTTTCAAGGAACAGAGAGTGATATCAAATGCTGCTGGGTTATTAAGTTAGATGAACGCCAAGAACTGAGACCCTACTCGGCTGTATGGAAAACACTATGACCTTAAGAAGAGGTGTTTTACTGGAGTGGTAAGGTGATGCTTGATTGGAGAAAATGGGATCAAAAATCAGTAGGTGGAGGTAACAGTAAGTAAAGACAACAATGGGAGGAATTGTGCAGTAAAGAGGAGCAGAGAAGGAGGCTGGGTCTATGTGATCAAGGGAAGATATTTACTAAGATGAGTGACAGTGAAAGATACTGTTGTTTTTTTAACGTCTACTCAATTTTGCTGTGAACCTAAAGCTGTTCTAAAAATATGAAGTGTATTATAAATATATAAACATTAAATATAAATATAAAAAATTACAAAAAGAAATATTGTTTTTATGGTGGGCGTGACAGATGATATTCACCTGGATCACAGGTGCTTCCAGTTACCTCCATAAAGATTAATTATCGTCAGTGCTCATGTCTGACATTGAGATTATTTGAATATCAATCCCACCGATGCAAATCTAACAGAGAGGGAAAGCTTAGTGACAGAGGAGTCAAAGGAGTTAATTCAGCATCAAAGTCCCTGAGTAGGTGAGAGGCTAATGAAGAAATGGAAGGACTGGCTTTTTATGCCAGCGTGGCCAGGTCCATCATTTTCCCAGCAAGGAAGACAGTGATAGGTACAGACATAGGGAGTTGGGAAGATGGGTGATGGGAAGATGAAGGATTTCCCTCTGGTTGCTCTTGCTCTTTAAGCAGAGAACTAAGCTAGTCAAGGTCATCATCCCACTGTGGTACGGGGAGGAGGTGTTGGAGGTCTGAGGAGGGAGGAAAAGGCTGCAGAGGAAGCAGTATCCTCAGGAAGCAGCCTGGTTTCTGTTAGAGCAAGAAGAAGGAAACTTTCGAAGAAGTAGTTAAGTATGTAGGAGATTTTGTGATAGCAGACTGTGAGTTCCAAAGGAGCAGTGGAAGGTTTACGGCAGTGGTTTTTAACACTGGCTATATTTTAGAATCAACTGGATATGAAAAATACACCAGTTCCTGGGCTGCTCACTAGATATATTGAATCTTTGGTTGAACCCAGTTACTACACTTTTTTAAAAGCCCCTCACACTATTCTATGTGCCATCAGAGATGGGACCTGGCTGAGGGGCTAGCTGGGCTGTGCAAGCATGAACGGGTGAGGAGAAGGCAGAGGAGGGAGGGGTGGCCTGTGGAACCCAGACCTCTGGGTGGGAAAGAAGTTGACATAGGCAATGTAATGATGAGATGCTCTTAATGAACTCTTCATCCAAGCTCTACCTAATTATATGTTTTAAAGCAAGATAATCATAGATACTCATGGCCCCTTCCTTTCCAAGCTTCCATTTTTTAAAATAAGAAAACTATGTAAGAAACCCCCAAATTATGTTATCCCTGATAAATATTTTTTCTCCCAAAATTTGTTGTCTCATTGGTAGGTACTTGATAATGACACATGTTTTATTCCTCTCATATTTGAAGACCAAGAATACCATTTTATCCTATTAGGATAAAGAAAATCGATATGATTCATTTAAATTTGTTCCCATATCCTAAGTGTAAATGAAATGTCTACATAAAGAAGCATCTTGGTTTGCAAGTAAAATGTCCTATAATAATTTATTTTTTAGTTTTTATTTCATAATCATAAACTTTTCAATTCAGCTAAATTTGGAGGGGAATAAGGAAAATATGGAACCCAAAGAACTGCAGTGAGCCCACAAATATTATAGGATATTTTGAGCAGATGGGGGTGAAGGGGTGCTCTCCTGAGCTACAGAAGGAGTGGTCTGGTGGTAAAGATAAAATACAAGTCAAATTTATTAGATTTGTCCACAGTCAGCAATGGTGATCTTCTTGCTGGTGTTGCCATTCCTGGACCCAAAGCACTCCATGGCTTCCACAATATTCATGCCCTCTTTCCCCTTGCCGAAAACCACATGCTTGCCATCCGACCACTCAGTCCTGGCATTGCAGATGAAACACTGGGAACGATTTGTGTTGGGGCCAGCCTTTGCCATGGACAAGATGCCAGGACCCGTATGCTTCAGGAGGAAATTCTCAGCATCAAATTTCCCCCATAGATGGACTTGCCACCGGTGCCATTATGGCGTGTGAAGTCACCACCGGCATTAGTCTGTGAAAGCAGCAACCATTATAACCAAAGCATTTCTCCCCAGTGCTAAGAGCACAAAAGTTTTCTGCGGTCTTTGGAACTTTGTCTGCAAACAGCTAGAAGGAGAGGCGGCCCAAGGGCTCGCTGTCAACGGCGATGTTGAAGAACATGGTGGGGTTGACCATGGCTAGGCTGTACAGGAGGCTGTGGGGTGGCAGCGTCTCCAAGACCAATAATATGTTTTAAAATTAGATTTGTCTCAGTAATTACCTGGGTTCAGTGGTTAGGACTCCACACTTTCACTGCTGAGGGCCCGAGTTTGATCCTTGGTTGGGGGTCTAAGATCTCATGAGCTGCATGATGCGATTAGATTTGTCTCAAAGTTTCTCTTGGAATTAGATCCTCACCAACTTCAGTGGACTCATCAGAGCTGTAAATGAGGACAGAGCAGCAGTTCATGACTCTCCCAGACAACCAAGGGAGGAAAATCAAAAGCCCATAGATGTGGACTGTTGGGGTTCTCTAGCCTCTGTCCTGAATTTCTAGGAGTTAAATTATTTTTGTCTTTGTTGTTTTTATTGGGATTTTTCTTTGCAGCTTGAAAAAGTTATCCTTTTTTATCCTTTCCTTTCCTCCCTCCCCTCCTCTCCTTTCCTCCCTTCCTTCCTTCCTTCCTGCCTTCCTTCCTTCCTTCCTTCCTGCTTTTCTCCATCTGCTCCCAGATGACCCATCTTAGGCGAGACACAGGGTGACCTGCACCGTGGATAGTAACAAGATTTCTTTACCCCACTCGCTGTTTGATTCCTTCCCCTAGGCATAATATTTGGGAGAGCAGGGATTTCATTTTGTTCTTCTTTGTATCCTTCATGGATCACAGTCCTGACATAAGAACTGTCTCAAAATATAAAAAGAAAAAAAGTTAGTTGAATGAATAAGGGAATGAATGCCCACCTCTGATCTTGATCCAGAAGCAGTCTTCAAAATAGATAGTTAACACTTTACCCAGCCAAACCAATGTTTTACTTATCTCAAAAAGCCTTTAACTTTTATCTTACCTTCATTTGAACTTCTTTAAGGTGTTTTACAGTAGAGAGTTGATGTTTCCAATGCACATGGAGTTATTCGCATCCTTTCTATACATGCATCAGCTCTCAAGAAAATGAAGCCCTATTTCAGGAAATTGCTTTGTCTACTGTGCTAGCAGCCCTCATCCTTAAAACAAATTAATGTTCCCCTGAAGAGGGAGAACACTATTTTTCACTGTTAGTCAGGTATATGCATCACTGGCCTGAACATCCTCCTGACTAGAGATCAGTTATAAATGATGACAATTCCGTACAGAAGAGCAATGAAGCAACAGGAGGGGAGGGGATTGCCTCTACAGCAGTCTTCAATGGGACATTTCTTCACCGTGTCCCAAACTGGTTGCCCTACTTCCCCAAATACCTGCATATAAAACAGCTGAAAGTGAAAGTTAAAACAGACAAATTTTTAAAAAAATATTGTTGAAGTACAGTCAATTTACAATGCTGTGTTAATTTCTACTGTACAGCAAAATGATTCAGGTGTATATATACACACAGAGATTTTTTTTCATATTCTTTTCCATTATGGTTTATCACAGGACATTGAATATGGTTCCCTGTGCTATACAGTAGGACCTTGTTGTTTATCCATCCTATATATAATAGTTTGCATCTGCTAATCCCAAACTCCCAATCTTCCCCTCCCTTATTCCCCTCCCCCTTGGCAACCACAAGTCTGTTCTCTATGTCTGTCAGTCTGTTTCTGTTTCATAGATATGTTCATTTGTGTCTTATTTTAGATTCCACATGTAAGTGACATCATATGGTATTTGTCTTTCTCTTTCTGACTTACTTCACTTAGTATGATAATCTCTAGGTCCATCCCTGTTCATGCAAATGGCATTATTTCATTCTACAAAAGACATAATTCTTTCTTCTCTCAAGACTGCTTGACTCTCTCTGGATGGATGAGAGATGAGCCCCAGCCCCAGCACAGAGATGGTGGAATAAGCTAGGAAGGTCCCTGACACTGGTATTGAGGCTGGGCCCAGGTCCTTCTGGATTTGTGCTCACAGCCAAGGAGACATCAACAATATTCCAAGCAGATAGCTGCCTGGGGATAAAATGCCACCTGTCACTAGTTAAGCAAAAATGCATCTCTTCATCTGTCCTTGAAATAAATCACTATAGCGTAAAGTCAGGAAACACACAAGAGTTACTTTCATTATGAACCCATGAGAATTTCAACAAGGCCTTTACCATAGTGTGGGAAGACATTCAGAAGTCTTTCTGAAACCTTGTAAATGTTACTAAAGGTAATTAAAGTATGTGGGCCGAGTGACTGGATGCAGGATGTCCTGCTTGAGCAGTGGAGGAGCTAAGGGTGCTGGGTGTGGAGACCATGGGGGCATAGGCTACCATGGAAACAGAATATTGACCCTCTCTGGGGGCGCAGCCCCTTTCTCTCTTGCACACCTCATATCACCCTGTTTGGCCCCGGAGGATGGCTGGTTAGCCAAAGACGGGTAAGATTCCTCAAGGGAGGAACAACCTAAGACAGGCACAGTCGCAGAGGGGCCAACAGGGGTGGGGCACAGACCCCTAATCCATCTGAGAGAGGTCTCCTGCCCCCAGGGCTGCTTTGCTCTCCATGCCCAGCTCAAATCCATGCCCAGCTCAAATCCACACCCAGCTCAAATCCACACCCAGCTTAAATCGGACCCAGGAGGCCAGCAAAGATCATTGCCCCAGTCATGTGAGGCCTTTGTTTGTTTACTTCAAAGAAAACCTTGTTTGTGGGACTAAAGTGGGAGTGTTAGACCCTTGGGCTATGCCAAGAACTCAATAAAAGCTACGTGGGATGAATCCGCGACGCTCTTGATCCTAGAGGTCTTGAGCCCCCCGGTCCCATCTTTCTCTTCAGTCTGTGTCTGTGTTTTCTTCAGTCTGTGTCTGTGTTTTCTTCAAGCTTGCAGCACCCGTCACTCACCTCGAGTCGCCGAGCTGGTCTCAGCACCTTAGTAATGGGATTTATTTTTCCAGAGGCAGAAGGAGTATATCGAATGAAAATATACCTTTTTGGGCAATGAGGAGAGCATTTAAGGATCAAGAATATTATGACCATATGCCTTTTGGCCAAAATTTTATTGCTGATGAGTTGGCGTGAAACCCTAAGGCTGTACCAATCAATCCCCAAAGACACAAAATAAATGAAAAGAAGCATTCTTTTATTAAACTTTTATGATTGAGAATTTTCACAAGACTGGACAGAGCTTTGAAAGTTGATTTTTAAAAAAAAAATGATTTTTTAAAACTTAATTGATACCTATTTAGCTCTTTGTCTAGTTGTAAAATATAACCACCCTATATGCAAGGAGAATCTGAACAAAATCATTACCATCTGTGTTTAATGCTTAGAAGGTTGTCTTATATTTCATTCAGGTTTACAACCTCAAAGATTATTCATAATGAATTTTACCTTTAATGTATTATTCAGAATCGTGCACCTGTGATACGTCATAAATTTATGCACAATAATAACCCTTAACATTTATATGAACCTTTTCATCTTCAAAGCACATTATGCACATTAGGAAATTCATCATCTCAACACCCATGTGAAGAAGGTAAATATTGTTATCTCCATTTTACAGATAGAGAAACTGAAAGAGACAAGTCATCCATAGGCATAATTAGAAGGGAGGTTTCACTTTGTGCAGGGGTTAGGGTTATGAAATATTTATATTCTATTTTAAAATTTATAAAACTAAGAGAGCATTAAACTATTATCTTGAAATTTTTCTATACCTGATTCCCTGCCCTGCCCCAAATGCACACACATATTCCCCAAATGTGGTGTAAAGTTTAAAAATAAGTTAGAGATAATTTACCTATATACCACCTCAACTTCTTGATAGTTTCTAAGCAGGTTCTAAACTGTTAAAAAAAACAAAAAAAGGTACTCACTATACTTAGTGGTAAGAATCCTGACCTGTGTCTTGCTTCTTGCATTTAACCTATAAAATTGTTAAGAATTTTTTTCTTCACGTGGTTTTATAGAAAACTGAGGATTCTTATGCTTTAAGAGGTTGTCTATCGTGAATGTTGACCTATTCGCAATGCTATGATTTGTACTGAATAACTTCAACAGTCACGGCACTATGCACTATTTATGTATTCTGTTGTAGTCTCAGTATTATTTAAAGCATGTAAATGCAGCTGGTTTCCAGTCATGTCTGCTTACCAACATGTGTTGTTCATGTTCACGATCATGCTGAATCCATTGTTATGACACTAACATGTGAATTTACATAAGATGCCATGACCTGTTGAAATGGTTGTTTTGAGAAACATGGTCTTGGAGCCCAAATTAACATTTAGTTGTAAGAAAAGATAACCATTGTCTTAGGAATGGACTCCAATAAAGAGATTTATGTGCAGGCTTTATCAGAATAGTGTTCATCAGAGGGAAAATACCTATGAGGGAGCAAAGGAAACAGGACTGGGCTGAGGGAGAAGCTGGAATGCAATGCAGTAACAGTAGAGACTAAGGGGTGATTTGAAGCTGGGAAGGACCTTTAATATTGTTCCAATTCTGGGTAAGATGGGTGGGTCTTTTCTCCCCAGATTAATCAGTCATATGATTCTGGATGCCCCTACGGCAGAAGCATAATCTGGGTAAGACAACTTCCTTCAGCCAGAGGGAAGCTTCCAGAGAAGAAATCAATGCTAAGCTATAAGCAGCCCACAGCATCCACTACACTAATGCATTAGGTATCAAGGTAAGAAGCAAACTTTGCTCTGATTCTCTAGCCCAGAGATAAAGCCTGGACTCCAGTAACACTCTCATCATGTCTGTGTCAGTGCAGCCTTTAAAGTTAGCTGATAAGAGAAGCAAAGAGGAGGTGTGAAAAGATCGGGAGGGTGGGCACCCAGAATATATACACCACACAAGGGAACACGCTTCTACACAAAATTATTGCTAAATCTCTCTCCTCAGTGCACTGGGAAGATACAACTAATTTACTGGCCAGAGGAACCATGCCCAAGACTCTGATCCCAAAGGACTGAAGCAGGAATAAGTTATTCCACAAAAAGTTACCTTGAAAAATAATTCTCAGAAAGCTGAGCCAAAAGTAATGATCATGTAGCATTAAACATAGGGAAAACAAGACCAAAAATGAAGTTCTGGGGACAGGAGCAGGCACGAATAAGTTCAGGAGTTGAATGAAACTAAAAATGAACTAGAACAACTGGACAGAAAAGAATATAACCGTGGAAAAGTGTCATAAACTGTTTCGAAGTATCTCCACACTGACCTTATTGGACATTGAGTGTTGGTTGTGGTATAGGGTTAAGGCAGAAAGTTATGGGATAGATTTTTATGAAAAAGGACTTTTATATGCAAAAGAAAGGTCTTACTTGCTGAGCACTCATCAACCTATAAGCTTCACCCAGAAAATACATAATGCCAACCATATGAAAAAGAAGGGCAAGTTCAAACATGTTAACAAGAGAGCTGTAAGGTACGAGAAGTGCAGTTAAGATTGAGAGTAATCTTGCTGTTTTTAGGAAACAGTTCCCCTCTGTTATCAGGAAATACATAGATGGGATCTGGGCACCTGGGTAAAGTTAGGATAAGCAGCTCTGTTTTTTAACCTCCTAAAGGAAGCAGAACATTCACATCTCATTGATAAGCCTTCTGCCTTTTTCAAGCAGAACACTGACCATGAGGTCAGCAGAGAGATTTCCACATTTGGTTTTCTTCAAAAATGTTAGACCTTTTAAATTGCTTTGATAGAGTGTGTGCTCTGAAGCTTAGTACAAAGAAAGCAATTGCTCAAAGAAGTCTTGAACTAAAGGATCCATTACAATGAGTGTGTAAATGAGCTTTCAGTGTTTTAAAGAGGTCATTCCATTGGACCTGTTATAGGCTCTTACAGGGCTCAGAGAATTTACTAAAGTAGGAAAGCATTTCAAACACTAGTTTCCATTAAATTGATACCAGTTTTATTCAGTGCATCTGACCTCTTGACAATGACTATAAGTGGAAGCTTCAAGTGCCATCTGCAGCATAAAATATAAGGTATGTGGGTGTTACAAAAGCATTCTGTCTGTGATGGGCTGGCTCTGGGGAGAGTTTGCTACCCACGGGATCTTTTATCTATGAGTCACAGTTCCGTGCAAGGGCAGTTTCAGAGTGACTTTCAATAGGCATGAATAGTGAAGTCAGCATGTGCTCTTTGTTGAGAGTTTAGTGGACAAGTAGCATGTGGCCAAAGTTCTTGTCACAGTTTGCCCCAATTAGCCCTGTTTCTAAGCCTCAGCAAGGAAGCCCAGAACTGAAATAGTTGGAGAATATTCTAGTTTGCAGGCACAGTAGAGCAGATAAAGTAGATCACATATATTAAAAATGAACTAAGTTAGTGGATAACATTGCTCTTCGAAGATGTGGCAGGTTGGAGGAAATAGTGGAAGCAAGCTTAAAAAAAATTCAGGAAAATCCATTTATGGGGGTTTTGATTTCTTAGGAATAACAAAGCCTTATTATGCAGTGAAAAAATTAATTGAGTCATATAATTTTGTAGCTGGAAGACACCTTCAAGAAGGCTTTATTCTCTTTTTCCTAAGGAAGAAACTGAAGTTCAAAGAGGTAAGTTGATTTTCCCAAGGCATCTCAGCTTATTAGAGGCTTGGAACTAGAAAGCAGGTTTTCTAGACCCTTCCAGTCAGGGTTCAATGCTACCGCAAACTTGACCACTCACTAGAAGAACTGCAGGTAAGGCTGTAACTAATAAGGGAATCGGGTCTCCAGGTTTGCTTTATCCCAATCCCAGTCATTGATGAGAACATGTGCATTAACTGGCATTGAATCATTACAAACTTAGTAAGAACATATAAAGGTTACAGTTTCTTA
This sequence comes from Hippopotamus amphibius kiboko, assembly GCF_030028045.1. NCBI lineage: Eukaryota > Metazoa > Chordata > Mammalia > Artiodactyla > Hippopotamidae > Hippopotamus > Hippopotamus amphibius. Next base: position 66,622,142 of record NC_080191.1, read on the forward strand.
CCAAAGTAAGAACAGATGCTCTTATCTCTTATTGACATTCCCTAAAATCATTTCTGTATCCTCATCTGTCCTGTCACTGTGGCAGATTAAAAAGAGCTGAACATGCACAGAAGAATGCATTGAATTCAATCACATAATAAAATTGTGGTTGCTTTAATTATGTCATTAAGTTCCATAGTGGTTTTTTATACAATATGTATATGTTATACTCCTCCGAAATTTGCATTAGTATAACAGTATGCCTTTCAGGTGTTATTATACACAATTCTGGCACTAAATGAAGTGACTTGAATGAAAAGCCATTCAGATCATTTGTGGCTATGCTATGCATGGCTGATTTCATGGACTTTGCCCTAAAAAGACTAGCTTGAGAACACAGAAACGAGCAAAAGGTATAGTCTGATTCTAATCTAACATTATTTCTGCTCTGATGTGAAAAGTTTGAGTGGTCTGTAAATAATGATCATGCCTGCATCTTAGGGGCTGAGGAAAAGAGACACAACCTAGAGTTCTGAGACTGGGTTCCACTCTTCTATTAACAATTATGGTGACTGCACACAAACTCTTTCAATCTTTGATTCTGAATTCCCTTGTTATAAAATGAGATGACTGTATGATCTTTTAGGTCCTTCCAGCATCTTCATTCTAATATGTTGTGTTACTTCTCTGTATTTCCAGAGGCAAAGCAAATCTGTGTTTTCACAGTTCTCAAAACAGAACTGGAATAGTCATAGGACCAACTCTATTGGGAGTTCTGAGTTGCTCAGAGCATATAAGACTCTAACATAGTTTAGGCTTTATATTTTTTTAAAAAGTCCACATATTTAATAATTTGGCATACTTAGACATTGTTCTTTAAACTATACATTTTGACATCTTCTGCTGTATTACTTATCTGTGTGGCAATGAAAGCTATGTTTGTATTTGAGAAGATCACTAAGAACTCTTCAGAGATAGGATTAACTTATCATTTTAGGACATATGAACTTGGTAGCTAGTTAAGAGCTAGGTCTCTTTTGAATCAAAATAGAGAAAACTCAATTCACAATAGCTTACCCAGAGAGGAACTTTGCCTTACAGGTTTGAACAGTTCAAGAGGTGGGTAAACTCCAGCAAGGCTGGTTTCAGAGGTTCAGATAAAATGTTATCACAATTCTGTCCTCTAGTCTCTCTCTCCTTCTTTAGCTTCATTCTCAGGTTCCCCCATGGTGGCAGGATGGTTGCAAGGAGACTCAGGCTTACAACCTCCTTCCAGGTTCAAGACAGTAGGAAAAATGAAGTACTTCTAATGCAATACTTTGGAAAAAACTCTCATTGCATTTCATGGTCTTTGATTTCATCACATGCTCATATTCCCACACCAGTCACTGTGGGTAAAGATCTGCAAGCTCAGATTAGACAAATCTGAGTCCCACATTCACCGCAGGAGCACAAGTGAAGCCTTACCCCAGCACATGGCTTAGAGAAGTGTCAAGGATGGGTGTACACAGCAAACTCAGGGTACTGTTAGCAGAAAATGGGAATGAGATGATGGGCGGCAACAGCAAGATGCCTATCAAACCTGATTTCAATTTGTTATCGAGTTTTAACTGTTTTATTTTTTTATTTTTATTTATTTATTTATTTTTTAAATTTATTTTTTATTTTTTTGGGGGTACACCAAGTTCAATCATCTGTTTTTATACACATATCCCCATATTTCCTCCAGTTTTGACTGTTTTAAAAAACCTTTTTTTAAATTTCAAATTTAATATGATTTCCTCTACTGCCCCTACAGGCAAGTAGCAAAAGTTGACTGCAATACATTATATATACGCACCTGCACTGATAACACGATAGGATTGTTCACTAACATTAGTTAGTATTAACACAGTGCTTTTAGCACTAGGTAATCTTGTTCAACTAAAAGCTTATATGAAACTCAAGCTGATAAAAATCAAGCATTTATGGATAAAGTAGGGGCAGGTGGGGATCCTTTACAGCATCCTTGACATACTATCCTGTAGAAAATACTAGAAGACTTTAAATAAACCTCTGGCTTCCACACAGCAGCATTACTAAAATAAAGTAGATGCTCTTGTTTGAGCTTTAAGATGTTCTTTTCCTCCTCTCCAAAGGCTGGCTGATGGACATCACGGGAAAATTACGTGCTAACTCTAGAAAGAAATTATGGGTGACAATGATTTTGCAAGTGCCTTTATCCAGAGACTCCTGTTTTGAGATTAGGGGGCACTTGCAAAATTAATCACCTCAAAGCAGGAGTCTGGATAAAAACTGGATTGGAGAATGTGACTCAGACCTGAAAACAAAGTGGGGATCTTTTATCCTCCTCCACTGAAGAAAAGACAGAGGGATGTAGAGGGCAAATCTAAGCTGACTTACCCGCTCATCATGAAGAAGGACAAGGAGGCCAGTCAGGCTGGGATGCAGAAAGTAAAAGAAGAAAATGGGAAGGCTGGAGAAGAGATGTCTCTGCCAGAGGAAAAGTTCCTGACCTCCCTATTGATCCATGACATTAACGGAAAGAGGAAGTGTGAGGTATGGTTTCTGCCTTTGACACCATGGCTCCAGTCTCTGTTAACCTGGCCAAATGGATGTATTGATTCAGACAAGTCTGATTGGTGAGTTCTGCTTCTGTGGGAAAGACCATATCCCAGTGTGGAGAAGGGGGAAGAAGTATATCTGCTCATAATTTTCTCCTCAGTGGAAACAGGAAAAATACAAAGAAGAAGGAGAAAAAATTCCCTAAGAGTTTGGCACCAAGTGACCTTAAAGGAGAGAACGTGTATTTGTTGAAAAGTAGGATAGATTCTGTTCTTAGTTAGTGTGGTGGGCAGGATTATGGCCCCAAAATATACACATGCCTTAATCCCAGGACCTGTGACTATGTTATATTACATGGCAATAGTGAAGTAAGGTTGCAGATGGAATTAAGATTGCTAATCAGTTTACTGTAAAATAGAGAGATTATCCCGGGTTATCCAGATGGGCCTTATGTAATCACGGGCGCTCTTAAAGGCAGAAGAAGGAGGCAGAACAGGGGAGGGAGATGGAGAGATGCAACATCCAAAGCTGACTACACCAACCTTGAATCTGGAGGAAGGGGGCTCTTAGGGGTTGAATTGCACCTCCACCAAAATTCATTGGTTGAAATCCTAACCCCCAGTACCTCAGAACATGACTTCATTTGGATAGAGGACTTTTCAAGAAGTAATTAAGTTAAAATTAGGTCATTAGGGTGGGCCCTAAACCCATATGACTGGTGGCCTCATAAGAAGAGGAGATGAGGACACAGACACACACACACACACACACACACAGAGGAAGACCACCTGAAGACAGAGGGAGAAGGACGCCATCTACAAGCCAAAGACAGAGGCCACTGAAGGAATCAATCCTGTCAATACCTGTTCTCAGACATCCAGCCTCCAGAACTGTGAGAAAAATCAAACCATGTTGTTTAGGCCATCTGTCTACATTACTTTGTTATGGTAGCCCTGGCAGATGAATACAGGGCAACGAGCAAAGGAATAAGCAAACTCATCCCCCTCCTCAAGCCCCCTCTACATGTCACCCCAGACTATTGCTAAAAGAAGGAAAAGAGGAAGAACAGCCAACATGCCAAACTCACCCCTTGTGGGGAACAGCTCACAGAATGTAAAAATTAGCACCAGAGCTAATGGAAATTCACAGAAGCCCCAAATCAGTGAAGTCAAGAATGTGGGTGGAGAAAGAAACCTGACATTTTTTTCTTTCATGCCTCAGTGCATGATATGTATGGAATAAAACACTTGTACTTTCATCTTTTGACTAATATTAAGAAAAAGCTGAGCTAGGAAATGGGTGGTGGGGAATACGAATGGGGGATAGGGGATGAGGGAAAGAAATAAAGAAAAAAAGAAAAAAATGTTTTTTAAAAGTAAAAGAGACAAGGGAAAAAGATGGCGGTGAAGTAGAGGGAAGTGGAATGCATCCCTCTCCACAGATGCATTGGGAATGCACGGAAGGACGCAATAATTCCCACAGAGAACCAGCTGAACACCAGCAGACGGCCTCGGACACCAGAAAGGACCGCAAGGAGCCCAACATAACCGGTAGGGAGGCATCTACGACGACTCAAAGAGGGTGAAGCGGCGGAGTTGTGGCAGACGGGAGGGAGTGAGAAACACACGGAGGGTCTGCAGCGCAGCTTAGTGTTCCCGGACCGAGACGTCGATCCACAGCTGAACAGAGGGTCCGGGAGCAGGAGCGTGGGAACTGGAGAGCTGGTTCAGGGTGAGAAACATTGTTGCCAGTAAGGTGATGGGCTGAGAGGACAGGAGGGAAGAGGTCCGCTGCGAGGTGTGCCCGCCCCTGAGAGCTGCCTGGCCATGATGGCGGCTGGAGGCTGCAGGCTCACGGGTGGGGGGGGGGGCGGGGGAGGAGCCGGGCACATAGCCTCTCTCTCTCTTTCATCGCCTCTGCAACAGGCAGTCGAGAGACGCCCCGTTGGCCACCTAAGGGGTTCAGAGATAACAAGCACCCTCAGGCACTCGGACGGGGCTGGATTAAAACCCCTTGAAACGCCAGCAGCAGGGAGGCTGCCAAGAAAAAACAAAACAAAACAAAACAACAACAACAACAACAAAAACCCAAGAGAGGCCCAACTCTAAGACTTTCTGTTTACACCTGAGCCACCAGCGTCCCTCTGCAACAGGCACCTCCAAGCCCAACTGAAACAACAGTGCGCCACTGCTCACTCACTCCCAGGGGAAGGAGCCACTGTTGTACCCTCTCCCTCCCCACACACTGACGCTTACAAACGAACACTAAAGGAACCTCTGCTGGTCACAGAATAATGCAAAAAAACCCAAGGCGAGGAGAAGGACACTTACAGCTGAGACGCTAAGGAAACAGAAATAGTAGTATCAATACCTATTGAACTGGTCCATTCTGGGATCAGTTCTGGATTTTTTTTTTTTTCTTTCTCTCTCTCTCTCTCTTTTTTTTTTCTTTATTAAATACAATCTTAGCCCTAAGGGATCTACAAGTTTTATAACATAATTTTTTAATGATATTTTTTATTCTTTTGTGTTTTTTTTTGCCTTTTTATATACTTCTATATCTAGCTAAGTTTTTGGTAGTACGGACAATATATCTCTCATACTTTCCTTTCATCCCTATCTTTTATACATTTCTATTCCTTTCTTTTTATTTGCATATTTCCAACCACACTACGCTCTTCTGTTCCCCTTTCTTCCAGCCTTTTTAAGTTTATTTTATCTTAACATACTTATAAGCAACAGTATCGATATGCTCAGACTTCTTGCTCTATTCTCCAGATGACGCACAGCCTTGGTATTTAATATTAGGTTTTTGTCTTTATCTTAGTTCTCAATACAGTTGTCTAATTACATTCTGAGAATCTCCATTCTCTCTGGTGGTACTCTGGCTCTTTTCTATATTTGATCCTAGCTTACAAAATCTCCCTGGATTAATGTTTGTATGTGTAAGGTGTTATTTGTTTGTTGGTTTGCTTTTGCTTATGTCTCTGATTTGTTCTGTTTCAGTTGTCAATTTCTATTGGGTTTCTCTTTGAATATCTGATAGCACGCTGGGGTTCTGTCAGGTCTTTCTAGAGCCTTATGTCCTAATGGATTCAGTAATTGTGTGTCTTATACATGTATGTGTTTCCTAGACTTAATATTTGTTTAATCCAATACTTGGACATTAGTCTGAGGCTTGGACAGTCTTCTATAAACACCTCTATCGCCAGGACAAGCAACCCCAAAAGTTTGGACAACCATGAGGAAACAAAGAAACACCATGCAGGCAAAGGAGCAGGAAAAAAACCCACAAGACCAAATAAATGAGGAGGAAATAGGAAAAATGCCTAAAAAAGAGTTTAGAGTAATGATAGTAAAAATGATACAAAATCTCGATAACAAAATAGAGAAAGTACAAGAAACAGTTCATAAGAACTCAGAAAAACAAACAGCAATGGATAACAAAATAACTGAAATTAAAAATACTCTAGATGCTATAACCAGCAGAATGACTGAGGCAGAAGAACGAATAAGTGAGTTAGAAGATAGAATGGGAGAAATAAACGCCACAGAGCAGGAAAAAGAAAAAAGAATAAAAAGATTAGAAGACAGTCTCAGAGACCTCAGTGATAACATTAAGCTTACCAACATTCGCATTATAGGCATCCCAGAAGAAGAAGAAAACAAGAAAGGGTCTGAGAAAATATTTGAAGAGGTTCTAGTGGAAAACTTCCCCAACATGGGAAAGGAAATAATAAGTCCAAGAAGCACAGAGAGTCCCATACAGAATAAACCCAAGGAGAAATACACCAAGACATATATTAATCAAACTAATGACAATTAAACACAAAGAAAAAATATTAAAAGCAGCAAGAGAAAAGCAACAAACAACATATAAGGGAAAACCCATAAGGATAACAGCTGACCTTTCTACAGAAACTCTGCAGGCCAGAAGGGAATGGCAGGATATACTGAAAGTCCTGAAAGAGGGAAACCTACAGCCAAGAATCCTCTACCCAGCAAGAATTTCATTCAGATTTGAGGGAGAAATCAAAAGCTTTCCAGACAAGCAAAAGTTAAGAGAATTCAGCACCACCAAACCAGCCTTACAACAAGTGCTAGAGGAACTTCTCTAAGTAGGAAACACAAGAAAAGGAAAACACCTACAAAAACAAACCCAAAACAATTAAGAAAATGGTAATTGGAACTCACAGGTCAATAATCACTTTAAATGTAAATAGATTAAATGCTCCAACCAAAAGACACAGACTGGTTGAATGGAAACAAAAACAAGACCCTTCTATATGCTGCCTACAAGAAACCCACTTCAGACCAAGGGATACATATAGACTGAAAGGAAAGGGATGGAAAAAGATATTCCATGCAAATGGAAGCCAAAAGAAAGCTGCAGTTGACATATTCATATCAGACAAATTAGACTTGAAAGTAAAGACTACTAAAAGAGACAAGGAAGGACACTACCTAATGATCAAGGGATCCATTCAAGAAGAACATATCACAATGGTAAATATCTATGCCCCCAACATAGGAGCACCTCAATACATAAGGCAAATGCTAACAGCTATAAAAGGGGACATCGACAGGAACACAATAATAGTGGGAGACTTGAACACCCCACTTACATCAATGGACAGATCATCCAAACAGAAAATCAATAAAGACACACAAGCTTTAAATGACACATTAGACCATCTCGACTTCATTGATATTTATAGGACATTCCATCCAAAAACGACAGAATACACTTTCTACTCAAGTGCACACGGAATATTTTCCAGGATAGATCACATCTTGGATCACAAATCAAACCTCAGCAAATTCAAGAAAAGTGAAATCATATCAAGCATCTTCTCAGACCACAACGCCATGAGACTAGATATCAATTACAGGAAAAAAAACTGCAAAAAATACAAACACATGGAGGCTAAACAATTCACTCTTAAACAACCAAGGAATCACTACAGAAATCAAAGAAGAAATCAAAAAATATCTAGAAACAAATGACAATGAAAACACAACAACCCAAAACCTATGGGACGCAGCAAAAGCAGTTCTAAGAGGGAAGTTTATAGCAATACAGTCCTACCTTAAGAAACAAGAAAATGATCGAATAAACAACCTAACCTTACACCTCAAACAACTAGAGAAAGAAGAACAAAGAAACCCCAAAGTGAGCAGAAGGAAAGAAATCATAAAGATCAGAGCAGAAATAAATGAAAAAGAAAGGAAAGAAACCATAGCAAAAATTAATAAAACTAAAAGCTGGTTCTTTGAGAAGATTAACAAAATTGATAAACCATTAGCCAGACTCATCAAGAAAAAAAGGGAGAAGATGCAAATCAACAGAATTAGAAATGAAAAAGGAGAAGTCACAACGGACACCTCAGCAATACAAAAGATCATGAGAGACTACTACAAGCAACTATATGCCAATCAATTGGATAACCTGGAAGAAATGGATACATTCTTAGAAAAATACAATCTTCCAAGACTGAACCAGGAAGAAATAGAAACCATGAACAGACCAATCACAAGTACGGAAATTGAGGCAGTGATTAAAATCTCCCAGCACACAAAAGCCCAGGACCAGATGGATTCACCGGTGAATTCTATCAAACATTTAGAGAAGAAGTAACACCTATCCTTCTCAAACTCTTCCAAAATATTGCAGAAGGTGGAATACTCCGAAACTCATTCTGTGAGGCCACCATCACCCTGATACCAAAACCAGGCAAAGATGTCCCAAAAAAAAGAAAATTACAGACCAATATCACTGATGAATATAGATGCAAAAATCCTCAACAAAATACTAGCTAACAGACTCCAACAGCACATTAAAAAAATCATACACCATGATCAAGTGTGGTTTATCCCTGGGATGCAAGGATTCTTCAATATATGCAAATCCATCAACGTGATACATGATATCAACAAATTGGAGGATAAAAACCATATGATCATCTCAATAGATGCAGAAAAAGCTTTTGACAAAGTTCAACATCCATTTATGATAAAAGCTCTCCAGAAAATGGGCATAGAAGGAAATTACCTCAATGTAATAAAAGCCATATATGAGAAACCAAAAGCCAACATCATTCTGAATGGGGAAAAACTGGAAGAATTCCCTCTAAGAACAGGAACAAGACAAGGATGTCCACTCTCACCATTATTATTCAACATAGTTTTGGAAGTTTTAGCCACAGCAATCAGAGAAGAAAAAGAAATCAAAGGAATCCAAATTGGAAAAGAAGAAGTAAAACTGTCACTCCTTGCAGATGACATGATATTACACATAGAAAACCCTAAAGATTCTACCAGAAAACTGCTAACACTAATTGATGAGTTTAGTAAAGTAGCAGGATACAAAATTAATGCACAGAAATCTCTTGTATTCCTAAACACTAACAACGGAAGAGCAGAAAGAGAAATTAAGGAAACTCTCCCATTCACCACTGCAACAAAAAGAATACAATACCTAGGAATAAACCTGCCTAAGGAGGCAAAGGATCTGTATGCAGAAAACTTTAAGACATTGATGAAAGAAATCAAAGACGACACAAACAGATGGAGGGACATACCATGTTCCTGGATTGGAAGAATCAACATAGTGAAAATGACTGTACTACCCAAAGCAATTTACAGATTCAATGCAATCCCAATCAAATTACCAATGGCATTTTTCACAGAACTAGAGCAAGAAATCTTACGATTTGTATGGAAATGCAAAACACCCCGAATAGCCAAAGCAATCTTGAGAAGGAAAAATGGAGTTGGTGGAATCAGGCTTCCTGAATTCAAACTATACTACAAGGCCATAGTGATCAAGACAGTATGGTACTGGCACAAAAATAGAAAGGAAGATCAATGGAATAGAATAGAGAACTCAGAAGTAAGCCCAAACACACAGGGGCACCTTATCTTTGACGAAGGAGGCACGAATATACAATGCAAAAAAGACAGCCTCTTCAATAAGTCGTGCTGGGAAAATTGGAAAGCAACATGTCAAAGAATGAAATTAGAACCCTTCCTAACACCAGACACAAAAATAAACTCCAAATGGATTAAAGACCTACATGTAAGGCCAGACACTATCAAACTCCTAGAGGAAAACATAGGCAGAACACTCTATGACATCCATCAAAGCAACATCCTTTTTGACCCACCTCCTAGAATCAGGGAAATAAAATCAAGAATAAACAAATGGGACCTCATGAAACTTAAAAGCTTTTGCACACCGAAAGAAACCATAAACAAGACTAGAAGGCAACCCTCAGAATGGGAAAAAATAATTGCCTATGAACCAACGGACAAAGGATGAACCTCCAAAATACACAAGCAGCTCATGCAGCTTAATACCAAAAAAGCAAATAACCCAATCCACAAATGGGCAGAAGACCTAAATAGACATTTCTCCAAAGAAGACATCCAGATGGCCAACAAACACATGAAAAGATGCTCAACATCACTAATCATCAGAGAAATGCAAGTCAAAGCCACAATGAGGTATCACCTCACACCGATCAGAATGGCCATCATCACAAAATCTGGAAACAACAAATGTTGGAGAGGGTGTGGAGAAAAGGGAACTCTCCTGCACTGTTGGTGGGACTGTAAGTTGGTACAGCCACTATGGAAAACAATTTGGAGGTTCCTTCAAAAACTACAAATAGAACTACCATATGATCCAGTAATCCCACTCCTGAGCATATACCCAAAGAAAACCATAATCCCAAAAGAAACTTGTACCATAATGTTTATTGCAGCTCTATTTACAATAGCCAGGACATGGAAGCAACCTAAATGCCCATCAACAAATGAATGGATAAAGAAGATGTGGCATATATATACAGTGGAATATTACTCAGCTATCAAAAGGGATGAGATGGAGCTATATGTAATGAGGTGGATACACCTAGAGTCTGTCATACAGAGTGAAGTAAGTCAGAAAGAGAAAGACAAATACTGTATGCTAACTCACATATATGGAATCTAAAAATGGTACTGATGAACTCAGTGACAAGAACAAGGAAGCAGATACAGAGAATGGACTGGAGAACTCGAGGTTTGGGAGGGGGCGGGGGGTGAAGGGGAAGCTGAGACAAAGCGAGAGAGTAGCATAGACATGTATATACTACCAACTGTAAAATAGATAGTCAGTGGGAAGTTGTTGTATAACAAAGGGAGTCCAACTCGAGGATGGAAGATGCCTTAGAGGACTGGGGTGGGGAGGGTGGGGGGGACTCGAGGAGGGGGGGAGTCAAGGAAGGGAGGGAATACGGGAATATGTGTATAAAAAACAGATGTTTGAACTTGGTGTACCCCCAAAAAATTTTTTAAAAATTGTTAAAAAAAAAAAAAGTAAAAAAAAAAGTTGAACTATATACACCTTAAAAAGGGGGACATATGGGGAAACACAGTTTTCGAGGGCTGGAGCCCACTCTGTCCCCCTTTGCCTGGCAAAGCAACAAAGCTATCCTTTTCTACTTCACAAAAAAGCAGCATGGGGAACTATGACATAGTATGACAATTTTACTTCGAAATGAATTTCTTCTGTCTTTTCATGTACATTATTTATTTAAGGGTGCTTATTTCTTTAAATAGCAAATAATCATTTAACATGACCCAAGCTGAACGTCATTTTCATATTTAAGTAAAAATAGACTACTAAAAAAATAGCACTGACTTTAGTCACAAGGAAGATGCTTGAGGTTTTGCTATGTGGCAAGAATATAAAATATTTCAACATATATAATTAAATACATAACAGATAGCAAAGCATTATCCCTGGGAGTGAAGTTCAGATAAATGACCTTGAATGTTTTCAAATGTTATACATAAATCAGTCTGGCTATGAAAAGAAATACAATTTTCCTGGGATATAAAAAATATTTAATAATTTTAAGTTTGAGGGTAAAAGGTGAGAACAACCCTGTGAAGAAGGAGTTAGACTCTGGAGAGGGAGCAGATCTGGGGTACAGGGAGGAAAGTGATCTTTCTCAGGCTTCTTTTTCTTTTATTGTGGTAAGAACTCTTAACATGAGATCTACCCTCTTAACACATTTTTAAGCATCCAATTTTGAATCTACATTTGGGAAATATAGAAGGTGTGTGGCCACATTTAATGGCTTTCCTGTTATTTCTGTGTGTAAATCTGTCTCCACCAGAACCAAGCAGTCAGATGTGACGCTGTAAGTGAAAACAGAGTCACACTGTATGTAGAAATGTACCTTTTCTTTGCCTATCAGTGTACTATTTAGCATTAGGATGCCAGAGCAGGAAAGTGAATCTGGAAGGTTTCTGTGACCACTGAGGTGCCCATATTCCTTCCACACATATGAGACCCATGCCCACAGCTGTCCTTCTGAGAGTCAACATTCCTCTGGATGTAATCTTCACATTTCATATTAGAACAATTACATTAACACTTTGACCTGCTTGCATTGTTTATTTTAATAATTAATCAGCTTTATATGCTACCTTTCAACACCTAAACTTTTTGATCCAGAAACCTTTTCATAGCCACTCAGCTTCTAAACTAATAACAAAAAAAGTTGGGTTCCATCCTCCCGCAGCCAGGAAGTGATGACCGTCCCACTTTTAAGTGCTCACGAAGAGAACGCAGTCAACTCCGTTGTCCCTTTCATTTTTCTCAGAGCTTCAACAGGGAATCCTATGCCATTACAGGGATTAAGTAACACAAGAAAGTTTTTAGATACAATTTACAGCCATCACAACCATCTTGGGTAGAAGCTATTATTATCGTTCTAAGGTTATAGCCTCAATAAGCCAAAAGTTTTAATTACTTCTCATTATTCAAACAAGTGAGTGGGACAGGACCTGGTATCTTCAGCAATAGAGCAATTGTGCTCAAATCCTCTCCCCATAAGGAAAGGACTCCCAGAAGGTGACAAATGATTCAGAAGGTCACCATCCAAGCTCTATGGATTTTACTGTATTGAATTCATTATTCTGTTCTACTTCCCTTCACTGATAGATGAGAGACAACACAGTTTGGCCCAAGACACAGAGCAGTTGACACTTGTAATTCATCTTGTTCTAAAATGAAAAACCTTCCCTCTTGTTCCCCACACCCCTCACCCTCTCTTCTTTACCCGTGAATGGACTTTGTCTCCTGGTCTCACTCTAGGGTTTGAGGTGACTCTTTCTTTACCTCACTTTTCTTGGGATGCTATTTTTTCTTTTCATGGGTAAGGATAATAAAAACTACCATGCAGGAAGGACATATTGGAAGCTGGGGTATTTTAAGTGCTCTACACTTATGAATGGAGTTAATCCTCACAATAACTCTATGTGGAGGGTCATACAGCAGCCCTATTTTATGAGGTGAGGAATCTTCAGGGACAGAGGTGTTACACAGCATGCTCGGTGTTAAGCAGTTCACAGTGGAGGATTCAAAGCCAAGCAGTTTGATTTCAGAATTCCCATTCATAGCTCCAACCCTCTGTTGTGCTGACATGCCCACCCCACTACTTCCTCTCACAGACCTCCCTTCTCCTCTGCCCCCAGTCTTTCATATTCTCTTCTCCCTGAGTGGTAACCTCTTACCTTCTTCCCTCTGGAGGTGGGGATTAAAATATCTTCTCATCTTAATCAGAATTTGACATGAGGATGGGAGGAAGAAACGGATCACAAGAGCTGGCATTTATAGCCTTCATATCTTGAATCTGGGGCTTTTCTTGGGCAAGCAACTTATAGCATCATGGTCAGTTCCTTCCCTGTCCCTTGTCCCTCTGCCACACTCCAACATCTCGCAGTGTATGGGAGGGATATCTAGTTTCTGGGATCTTCATCCCCCTCCCTTTTCAAGGCCTCATTCTCCCATGTATGAGCAGGGAGAAGGAATAAGCATCTTCTGTAATTAGGTACCTGGGATTCCCTGGCTATTCTCCAGTTTGTCTGCTTCTCCCTGATGCCATTGGGAAGTTTGCATGGGTCACATGTGTGGTCTAGCTTCATCCCAGCACTTTCTATCACTAAGGACCCTCTCAGACAGGGGCAGTATGATCTTCTTTTGGCCCTGCAGGTAGAACAAGTCCCCAGTCCCCTATCTGGTGGCACCTTACCTTGTTTGGCCCTTTGGAAAAACCCTATGCAAAGTAAAAAATGCCTTCACTTGTTCACGGTAAAGGAGAATTTTTGATATTGAGTTTGCATAAAATAAAATACACCTATACTTTATTTGAAACTTTAATATGCCTTGCTACTAAATTCAATTTTATTAATTCTTTTTTTTACTGTTTCCAAATTTTATTTTTTTTAATACATCTTTATTGTAGTATAATTTCTTTACAATGTTGTGCTAGTTTCTGCTGTACAACAAAGTGACTCAGCTATATGTATACATATATCCCCACATACCCTCCCTTTGGAGCCTCCCTCCCACCCTTCCTATCCCACCCCTCTAGGTCGTCACAAAGGACCGAGCTTATCTCCCTGTGTATGGAGCAGCTTCCCACAAGCTATCTATTTTACATTTGGCAGTGTATATATGTCAATGCTACTCTCTTACTACATCCCAATTTCCCCTTTCCCCGCTGTGTCCTCTAGTCCATTCTCTACATCTGCTTCTTTATTCCTGCTCTGCCACTCTGTTCATCAGTACCATTTTTCTAGATTTCTTATACATGAATTAGCACGTGGTATATGTTTTTATCTTTCTGACTTACTTTACTTTGTATGGCAGTCTCTACATCCAGGCACCTCACTACAAAAAACTCAGTTTCATTCCTTTTTATGGCTGAGTAATATTCCATTGTATATATGTACCACATCTTCTTTATCCATTCATCTGTTGATGGACATTTAGGTTGTTTCCATGTCCTGGCTATTGTAAATAGTGCTACAATGAACATTATGGTACACTTTTCTTTTGGGATTATGATTTTCTCTGTATATGCCCAGTAGTGGGATTACTGGATCATATGGTAGCTCTATTTTCAGTTTTTTAAGGAATCTCCGTACTGTTTTCCATAGTGGCTGTGTCAATTTACATTCCCACCAACAGTGCAGGAGGGTTCCCTTTTCTCCACACCCTCTTCAGCATTTATTGTTTCTAGATTTTCTGATAGTGGCCATTCTGACCGATGTGAGGTGTTACCTCATTGTGGCTTTGACTTGCATTTCTCTGATGATGAGTGATGTTGAGCATCTTTTCATGTGTTTGTTGGCCATCTGTATGTCTTCTTTGGAAAATGTCTATTTAGGTCTTCCACCCATTTTTGGATTGTGGTTATTTGTTTTTGTTTTTGTTTTTTATATTGAGCTGCATGTGCCGCTTGTATATTTTGTAGATTAATCATTTGTCAGTTGCTTCATTTGCAAATATTTTCTCCCATAGTTTTGGAAGTCCTAGCCATGGCAAACAGAGAAGAAAAAGAAATAAAAGGAATACAAATTGGAGAAGAGGAAGTAAAACTGTCACTCTTTACAGATGACATGATACTATATATAGAAAATCCTAAAGATGCCACCAGAAAGCTGCTAGAGCCTGTGAAAGAATTTGGTAAAGTAGCAGGATACAAAATTAATGTACAGAAATCTTTTGCATTCCTATACACTAACAATGAAAAATCAGAAAGTAAGGAAACACTCGCATTTACCATTGCAAAAAAAGAATAAAATACCTACAGATAAACCTTAGTAAGGAGGCAAAAGACCTGTATGCAGAAAACTATAAGACACTGATGAAAGAAATCAATGATGATACAAACAGATGGAGAGATATACCATGTTCCTGGACTGGAAGAATCAACATTGTCAAAATGACTATACTACCGAAAGCAATCTACAGATTCAATGCAATCTCTATGAAATTACCAATGGAATTTTTAACAGAACTAGAACAAAAAATTATACAATTTATTTAGAAACATGAAAGACCCCAAATAGCTAAAGCAATCTTGAGAAAGAAAAACAGAGCTGGAGGAATCAGGCTCCCTGACCTCAAACTAAGCATAGGCTACAGTGATCAAGATAGCATGGTACTGGCACAAAAACAGAAATATAGATCAATGGAACAGGATAGAAAGCCCAGAGATAAACCCACACACATATGGTCACCTTATCTTTGACAAAGGAGGCAAGAACATACAATGGAGAAAAGACAGCCTCTTCAATAAGTGGTGCTGGGAAAACTGGACAGCTACATGTAAAAGAATGAAATTAGAACACTTCTTAACATCATATATAAAAATAAACTCAAAATGGATTAAGACCTAAATGTGAGGCCAGACACCATAAAACTCTTAGAGGAAAACATAGGCAGAACACTCTATGACATAAATGACAGCAAGATCCTTTTTGACCCACCTCCTAGAGTAATGGAAATAAAAACAAAAATAAAAAAATGGGACCTAATGAAACTTACAAGTCTTTGCACAGCAAAGGAAATCATAAGTAAGACGAAAAGACAACCCTCAGAATGGGAGAAAATATTTGCAATTTTATTAATTCTTAAAGCCATAAGATCTTTTCTATTTAATGAAAACACAGCAGAAAATCTATTCGGGGGAAATAGTGTTTCATTTAGGCCTGCTACAAAGCTTTCCATTGTGGTGGATGCAATGAAAAGTAGGCAGTGGTATACATTTGTCTCCTGTGATGAAAGTTGACATCTCCTTATTTGCAGACCTACCTTCAATTGGCCCTTCATTTTGAGGGTGAAAGAAATAGGATATAAAGATGTTCTACCTCCAAGTACAGACCAACACTATTGCACACGGGTAAACATGCCTGAATAGGTATACAGAAAATTTCTAAAATGCCTTCTACATCAAGTAGTGATTCAAAAGCTTGGCTTTTTAAGAAAATTCTGCTTTACTGAGCTTATTATGCTATTTGAATTTGAGGAGATGCCCCGAGTATTCCTTGGTTTCCGCATCTCTCTTTGCCACCCCTGCTGCACACAGCTCACACTGGTCTGGTGTTCCCCTTTCTTGTCAGGTGATTGAGACCCTCCCTCTTCCCTCTGCCATCTTTTCTCCCACTTTCTAGTTGAGAGGCTGTAATTCTCTTTCTCTCCTGTGATCCTAGAACACACATGAAACCTTGATTCAAGGCAATCAGAAATGTACAACACTTTACAAAAAAATCCCGCGTCCTTCTTGGAAATGGCTGAACATAGACAATCTGCAAGAATATACAATGCTACTGAAGGAAATAAAACATAATTCCTAAATGAAGTCAGACACACGTGGATAAGATTCAGATGAAGAATCCATTTACCCAGTATGAAGAATCGGAATTCTTCGAAATATACATCGTGTGACGGGCTAAAATATAAGATGCTGAGGAGATTCCACATGAATGAACTTAGAAATTGTTTTGTTTTGTATTCTGCTCATGACTTTGCCAAAAATTCCAAGAATCAACAGGATGGAGCCAGAATCCTGGTATGTTAGAACTTACAGCTTGTTTGTTATCTGGCCCTGTTTCCTCCTGTTACAGAAGGGAAGACGATTGCAGAGTCGCTGAGGGTCATCTGGCCAGTTTGTGTTGGATGACTCAGACCTCTCTGTTCCCCTCCCTCCAGTTCACCTCACTTCTCTGACTGTGTTAGGTAATGCTCAGTTCTGCAAGTTTCCAGAGGCCTTTCTTATTCCCTATCTTACCTTTTGAAAAATAGCAGCAAGGGAGGCCGTGATCCATAGCTTTTATTAGATGTTTTTCCAAACGCCATGGGGTTTAGTGATAGCAGTTGGAAGCCTGCCAGTGTAGAAAATATACACTGTGTTCTGTGTGTTTTCCAGATTCTTTGTGAATTCAGCTACCATTTACAGGACATTTCCCTGACTATGCACCTCTCTCTATCAATTCTCAGGTCTCTGACTTCAAAATTGTTTTTTCTAATGCCTCCCTTAAAAAACACAGCACTATTTACTACATTTCTATTGTACCTTCTGAACTCCATGCTTCTTCAGACATATCCTGCCCTAGGTGTGACCTTGAAGTATAGCTGCCTTGTTCAATCAGTAATAAGATTTTGACCACGTCCTGTGTATTTGTCTCTGTGCCAAGAACTGTAGGAAGACCCAAAGGAGGACAAGAAAGGGATTCACAGAGCTCTCCATTTATTTTAGGTGGAAAAAATAAAAACTTACAAATGAATTAGAGAATGATTAAGAACTGAACTATGGGAATAAATATAGCAGAATATGAGAAATTTAAAAAGACATAAGTTTATTCCGAGAAAATTCACAGTGGAAGTGAGACATGGACTGTTGCTTGAATGAATGAATAGAATTTGGGGAGTGAGAAAAACATGAGGGGCATTGCAGAGAGAGAGGCAAGCACGGCCAATGACACAGATGTGGGACTAATCATTGAATTTGACAAGAGTCTGCCGTGCGTATCAGTGAACAGGGAAGTAAGTGTGGATGAGAGGTGGGGAGCACTTGGTCATGAAGGATTTATGGACTAAGCAGTGGCATTTAAATTGGGCAAAACAACGACATAATAAAGAACTACAAGAAAAGTGTTGTTCAAAGTGCAGCCTGCAAACCACATGTCTAAGAACTTATGCTTATGTGCCTTAAAGTGGCATATTTCTGGTATTTCTGTAACCACCATCTCAATCAGGATATGGAACAGTTTCATCAACCTAAACCACTCCCAGGAGCCACCCTTTTCTGGTCACATTTCCCCCACTCCTATACATGCGTTAAAATTCATAGAGCTGTAAGTCCAAAAGTCTACTTTACTCCATGTCAATTTAAAACACACCTAAAATAAGTTCAAGATCATCCTCACCCACGAAAACAAATGGCCTATCTCTGGGCTCCACATCACATGTAGTAAAATCAGAACCTTTGGCACTGAGACCAGACATGTACTTTAAAAAAACAATTTGTGCAGTGATACAGGGAAAGCTAACCCTCCACCTTCCCTGCCCTACCTCCTCAAAGTTTAACCACACCATTATTTTAAATGCTGGGGTTTGTTTGTTTGTTTTTGTGTTCAATTCTTCAACTTCAAGCAACATAGTGATATAACCATTTCCTGCTGCATCATCAATGTATGGTATTTTTTGCCTCTACATTTTAATGATGAAAAATGTCTGCTCTCATGCTCCTCTCTAGCTCTGTCTAACCTTTTCTTTTTAGGAAACTGAACCCACTTTTACATTGTCAGGTGAGAAGATATTAGCATTCCTTTCTGTAATCATACTTGGTTTGTATATAATTTATTCTTAAAATTAGAAATTAAGCCACATTCACATCACTATGTGTGCTTAGTGGAGGGTGCTAGGGGCATATGAGCCCTGGGCCCTATGATGGAGAATATTCCTTATTTATGCTTTACTAGTTTTTGTCACATTCTCAAATTATTTAACCTTTAATGTGTGCCATGTATTGTTCTTGGCGATAGGACTTAGGGGGTAAACAAAAAAGACAATCTCTGCCCTGAGGGAGCTCACATTATAATAGGGAGACAGATAAAAAATACACAAAAGTCAAATGAATATAGATTTTAACGTCAGGTAATGATAAATGCAGTGAAGGAAAAAAAAAAATGAAGTTAGAGTGGGTAAAAGAGAGTAATGGGAATGCTATTCCAGAGTGAATAGAGGCAGTCTCTCTGAAGAAGAGAGCCTTCAGCAGAGTCCTAAAGATAGTGAGGATTGACTGTGTTAGTACATGGAATAAAAAAAACAAAAAAACAACAAGGGTGAAGATACTGAGGTAAGAAGTGCTTGTCATGTTGGATGACCCCAAAAAGGATAACACAATTGGGGAAAATGTGAGAAAGGGAATAATGATAAGAAATAAAATTGGAGTGGGTGTCAGCCAGTGGCCAGACCATTTAGGTGGTTATGGGCCAAGGAGTAGCATTTTGCTCTAAGTATGATGGGAAGCCATTGGGTTTTGAAAAAAATGAGTAATATGTTCAGTTTGATGTGTTAAAGATAGCTCTGGGAAACCTTCAACAAAAGGAAAAAACCTACAGACTGAGAGAGAATATTTGCAAATGATGCTACTGACAAAGGATTAATTTCCAAAATATACAAACAGCTCATACAGCTTAATACACACACACACACAAAGAAAGAAACAACCAATCAAAAAATGGACAGAATACCTAAAAAGACATTTCTCCAAAGAAGACATACAGATTGCCAATAGGTACAAGAAAAGAAGCTCAACATTGCTAATTATTAGAGAAATGTAAATCAAAACTACAAAGATGTACCACCTCACACTGGTCAGAATGGCCATCGTTAAAATGTCTACAAATAATGAATGCTGGAGAGGGTGTGGAGAAAAGGGAACCCTCCTACACTGTTGGTGAGAATGTAAATTGGTGCACACACTGTGGGGAACAGTATAGAGGTTCCTTAAAAAACTAAAAATAGAGCTATCATATGACCCAGGAATCCCACTCCTGGGTGTATATATTTAAAAAAATGAAAACTTTAAATCGAGAAGATACATGCACCCCAATGTCTGTAGCAACACTTAACAAGAGCCAAGACATGGAAGCAACCTAAGTGTCCATCAACAGATGAATGGATAAAGATGTGGTATTTATACACAATGGAATATTACACATCCATAAAGAGGCATGAAATAATGCCATTTGCAGCAACATGGATGGACCTAGAGATTATCATATTAAGTGAAATAAATCAGAAAAAGACAAATATCATATGATGTCACTTATATGTGGAGTTTTTAAAAAATGATATAAATGAACTTATTTACAAAACAGAAATAGACTCACAGACATAGAAAATAAACCTATGGTTATCAAACAGGATAGCGGCAGATCAAGGGGGAAGACATTAGGAGTTTGGGATTAATGTATACACACTGCTGTATATAAGATAAACAACAAGGACCTACTGTATAGCACAGAGAACTATATTGAATACCTTGTAATAACCTATAATGCCAAATTATATATATATGTATATATATAATGGAAAATTATACATATATACTATATATTTTCTTAACTTAAATATTGTTTAATATGATTTTATTATGTTTAAAAATATTGTTCTGGGAAGGGTCCATAAGCTTCACAAAATTGCCAGGAGTCCACAGCAGGAGATAAAAGTCAAGAACGCCTTTATCTGGTGTATTCCAGACAGGCTGCTCCACCAGCCGGGTCCTGGAGAGTGGACCACAAGGAGCGAAACTGCCACTGACTCTTCAGTTGTATATAACTTCAGTTATATGTGTATCTGAATCACTTGCTCTATACCTGAAACTAACACAACACTGTAAATTAAACTATACTTCAACTTTAAAAATGGTTAAACAAAACATATCTCTCGATGCTATATTTAGAATATATGGGGGTAACAGAAACAGAGCACTTAGGAGGACTCTGTACTAGTTCAGACATGAGATGACAATGGAGTGTGGGAGATGGAGCGGTGGAGGTGATAAGGCGTGGGTGGATTTGGAATCTAACCCCTTCTTTCCCAAAGGCTACCTTTTGGAGGCCTCCTTCCTCCAGGTCAGGCTGGGCTGCTAGTCCATTGCTTTGCCAGCCTGTGGCTGCGCTATATTCCAGGAACTGCTTTTGCTTTCTGAGCTGGTGCCACTGTCCTCGATCTTTTGCTCCTTGGTTCACTGCTCCATTTTCCTGGACTTCCTAAGAAAATGTGCATGAGAAAACTTGGCAGATTTCTCTTCAGTCTGAGCTTTATGTGTCACCACATTTAATTGATAATTTAGCCTTGGTACAAAATTCATGAAAATAATTTCCCTCAAAGCTTTGAGTATATTTCTCCGTTGACCTTCAATATTTGATGTTGCTTGTCCTTGACAACCTTATTTTCTCTACTTTCTAAAGGTCATTTATCTTCTTTTCTAAATATTTAGCATCATTTCTTATACCTGAAATGACTCAGACATTTCACAGGGATGTATCTGGTAGTAGGTCTTCATTCAGTCATTCATGTGCTGGGCAGTTCGTGGACTCCTTTAATGTGAAAACTTATGTCCTCACTTAATTCTGGGAACCTCTCTTACATTATTTCTTTGAAACTTCCTGTCTGGTGTTTCCTATATCCTCTTTTCTGGAACTTCACGTAGTTTGATGATGGAACATTTTCTCAATCCTCTAAAACTTAATATTCCTCCCCCCCTCCCTTTTTTTTCCTCTTTGCCCATTGTCTCATGCTGCCAAATGCTGGATCATAGCTTTCTTTGTCCTGCTTCATCAACTAATATCCCTGCATTAGTTGTATATTAGTTTTTTATCATAGTTATGACAAATTACCCTGAATACAGTAGCTTAAAATAGCACAAATTTATTATTTTACAGTTCTAGAGGCCAGAAGCCCAATGCATGTCTCACAGGACTAAAATCAAGGTGTCAGTAGGGTTTCCTTCCTTTCTGGAAGTTTGAGAGGAGAATCCGTTTCCTTGCTTTTTCTAGCTTCTAGAGGCTGCTTGCGTTGATTGCCTCATGACCGCCTTCCTACATCTTCAAAGCCAGCAATGTTGCATTTCTCTCTCTCCACCCCTGCAACCTCCTCCCCACCCTGTTTCTGTCTCTGTTCAAAGCCAAGAGTCTTTGTTTTTAAGGACTCATGTGATTAGACTAGGCCTACCTGAACAATGCGGAATAGTCTCTCTCTCAAGATCTGTAACATTAATTATATCAGCAGAGTACCTATTGCCATGTAAGCTAATGTATCCACAGGTTCTGGAGATTAAAGTGTGGACATCGTTGTGGGCCATTATTCTGACTATTGTAAGATGTCTATTAGAAATGTATTGGATGGAACTTCCCTGGTGGTGCAGTGGTTAAGAACTCACCTGCCAATGCAGGGGACACGGGTTCGACCCCTGGTCCAGGAAGATCCCACATGCCGTGGAGCAGCTAAGCCTGTGGGCCACAGCTACTGAGTCTGTGCTCTAGAGCCCATGATCCACAATTACTGATCCCATGCGCTGCAACCACTGAAGCCCACATGCCTAGAGCCCCTGATCTGCAACAAGAGAAGCCACCACGATGAGAAGCCAGTGCACTGCCAACGGAGAGTAGCCCCTGCTCACCACAACTAGAGAAAGCAGCACACAGCAAGAAGACCCAACACAGCCAAAAATAAAAATAGGTAAATAAATAAATACATAAATAAATACATAAATAAATCTAAAAAAAAGAAATGTATTGGAATCTGTGTCTGCTGCTATCCTCCTATTTTCTTCATGGCTATTGGCATGTAAACCATTTTATATTATCTTATGATCATTTTACTGTGGTTCTGGGAGGAAGAAGAGGTAAATAGATAAGCTAAGTCTGGCATCTTGAATCAGAAACCTTTCCCCAGGAGTTTCTACTGTCCATTATTGCTTAAAAACCATCATATAGGAGCTTAGGTATAGGGACAACAAAATAAAACTTTAAAAAAAATTTTTGAATGCATTTTGTATTTTCAAAACTATTATTTGCATTATTCTTCTTATTGTTCTCTGAGTTCCAACTTTATTACACAGGGAATTACTTTATTTAATGTACTTAATTGTAATTAATACTGTCTCTTGGGCCTGACTCTTATCAAGCCTTCTTGTATATTTTTAACATTTAAAAGTATTTTGTACATGTTTGAGTGTTGATATACTTTTTTTTTTTTTTTGGATTTGTGTGTGTGTGTGTGTGTGTGTGTGTGTGTATTTTCAGGGGAAGTCATATGTTAAAGTGGTACCAATTATTTTGCTAGAGATACAAAAATTTTCTTTAAATAATATTAAAATTTAGAAAGAAATTTGTCATAAAATATTTAGTCTCACCTTATAGTTTAATTATTTTAAACATTAAAAAGTTCTTACTACATTTTAATTTCTTATCAGAAATGATGCATTTTCTGTAATTCACTAAAACTTCAAGAACCCTATTATTCTTACCAGAAACCATAATTTTCCTAAGCGTATTCTACAGAACACTAGACTGTTGCGATACTTAGTTGCTCTTAGTCCAGAGGAAGTGTTTTCTGTGGGCAGTTTGAGAAAATGACTCATTCAACTACATTTCCCTCCTGAATATTTACAGAGTACATTAGGAGAAATTTTACAGGAAAAAAAAAAAAAAACCACAAAAAACATTTTTAAAAATCTTTGATCAACCTAAAATATTCTAAATATATTTGATCATAAAACAATTTTTTAAAAAATTTGAGGATCACTCCTTAACAGCTCATGTGGGACTGTATATTTCAGAAACATAGTTTGAAAGTGCTGTTACAGCCCCTGGTTGCTTTGTGCTAAATAATCTGACTCTATCATATACAAATGCAATCAGGGAAAGGTGACCAGGACACAGTTTTGCAGTTGGGAGGGAATTTGATGCTGTGCTTGGTGGCATGTGAGTAGGCCCTCTGTTGTCCTTACCCTGATCTTCCATGACATGCATCAAATGGCATCAGTTTCCAGAGCTGTCCATCCAAAGCTCAGCATGGACCTCCACCAGTTTTCCAGAATTACTCTGTGGCCACCAGCACAGAATTCCTCTTTATTCCACTCGTTTCTTTTAAGGAACGCTAGTGTAACATGGAGGTAAAAGAAAGAGCAGAAGAATGTAAGAGGGCACAAAATGCTCTCTTCAGTATGACTCTCATCTGTAGACGCCACTTCCTTTAGCTCAGTAAGAGGACCAGCCACCCTCTCTCCCAGGCAATGCTGTGAAAATGGCTCAAAACCAGTTAATTGGGTACTTATTTGTACCTTTTGATGTTTCAGAATGTATTTCAGGAGATTATCAAAAATACTTATATTATAACAATATGATGTTAAAATGAATATTATTGTGACCTACAGATTTACCATGATTGGGCCATAGTTTAGTGCTTTTCTGTAAACCAATTGCAAATAAGGAATCCTTGTCACTTAACAAGAGTCACAATGTCCCCTGGATAAAAACAAATCAATTGGTTAAGAGAATTACAACTATTCTTTAAACTAGGATTAAGTAGAATTTTATCCTGGGGCTCGGTAAAGAGAACACTGTGATTTAGTCAACAGCATTCTCAGAATTCAACAAATTTCTTAAGGATTTTTTTTAATACCACTATCAATAAAAGCTGATGTTACCACACCCAACATAATTTAGTAACATCAATTCTTTGTGTATATGTGCGGGGGGAGGTATGGCGTAATTCAGTGCTAATTAGGTGTCCAGCTCTTGGCTGACCTTGAAGAGCATTGAATTCCCAGTACCTAAGCCATTGCCCTGAATGTAGCAGGTACCAACAAATCTTTATTGAAGGTGATAATTATGTTATGTTTAATACATGTTCCTAAGAGAGCAGGTATTATAAAATGCATAGAAATTGTTCTCTTGCTTACACAAGTCTCACCCTAGGATCTTGTTATATGGACCAATTCAAATATGCTGCCCTCATTGCTATACCCATGGTAATGGAACAAAATGATGTCTACTAACCCAGGCGTGATCTGAAAGAGTGCCCCTCAAGATCAGCCAGCCCATATTTCATAACCTCCATCCCCAAAACACGAAGTTGCTTTTTCAAATATCTCTTTTACATGTCTATAGAATTACGCACAAGGCTTAGTTCTGCCCATTGCCAACAGATATAATACTCTCCTGTGGGGTAGGAAGTTACACATAAAGAAATTGAGATTCAGGATGGTTGAGCGTGTTGATCCAGTTCATTGAGTCAGGCAAGTGGCAGCTGGAAATTGAACTCTGTCTGACTTCACATTTCATAATTTTAACCACTGCCATGTGCTAAGAGAGCACCTGTAGGGCTTGAACTATGTGCTTTCCTTCCAAAGAAAGAGCAGGAAAGGGCACCAAAGACAGAAGGAGCCAAAACAACTTCACAGTCAATTTTTCTGGAAATTCAGATATTTTAAATCTGCTCTGATGCTCCCAGGTCTCAAACCTTATCTCTGCTATCTTGTGAGCTGGCCTTTCTCAATGTCAGCCTTTGTTTTTGTGCTTCAAGGACAGCATGTCTGATGTAACTTTTGGCTTCCTTTCACTTATTTTGTGTGCTCTCAAGTGGTTTTTAAGTTGACAGTCAGGTCCTCAGACTTCTTCTCAAGGGATTAGAGGTGTCAAACTACTTTCATCTTTCTTTGTGCATTTTTTTAAGTGATAAAGGATCAAGATGGCTCTCCATCCTCCTCTCTCCCCTGTAGTCCCCCTGGCATTCTCAGTGAAATGTTAGTTGGAAAATCACACTCCTACAGTGGTGGTGAGATAATTGAAATTCAATTCAGCAGGGAGAAAATCAGTTCTGGCGGCCTATTACTTTGCAGATTCTTTGTTAGGATTTTGACCCTAGGTCTGCATTGGTCAAGATGGGGAGAATTAGAAGGGAAACAGAGTCCCCTGCAATGCTCTGAATTGAAAGAATTACATCTCAAATCCTTGGGCCTGAGATGGCCTGCTTACCTTGCTATTCTCTAGATGTTCTTTTTGATGTCAAGCCCTCTTGCAAAGCATCTTTAGCAAACACCATTTGAGGGTTAGATATCTAGTATTCATATTAACATGAAGGTGTATCAAATACCTTTTTTCTGAACTCTAAGCAGGCTGACAAGCCCATTATTCCCTTCATAACTGTTTCTTACACGATTTCCTCAGGCATACATGTTACCAGGATGCATTTTTCAGTGAAGCAGATCTATCCTTTTTTTCATGCAGAATCTGGCTTTAAAAGAATGTTCTCTTCTGACAAGCATAAGACTGACACTAGCCAGAAAGAGAAAGTCTAATTTTAAAGTCTAATTTTCTGATTCATTGACTACAGTAGACATAGAATGGAGCCCAGACTCACAATGTTATAAGATTTTGAAGAATATGAAAGGTAAAAGGACATTGTTAATCTTCTTTGTATCTGTATATGATGGCCCTGTGACAGTGAAAGAATCAAAAAAAGAAAGGAAAAGGGGAAAAGAAATCTACAGTGTAAACCGATAAGCTTGTAAAACCTATGAGATATAAGTGAAGTATCAGTTTCTACTTCCCAAATTTAAACTTTTGTTTGTTTCTGGGTTTTTTTTTAATTTTTGTTTTTTTGGCTACAATTATCTTTCATAAAGAGAGTGAAAAATGACATGTCATAGAAAGTGGTTTTTAATCAGGGGAAAAAACTTGTGTCACCAGGGGTGGAAATAAATTTAACATAGAATAATAATGTATTAATATGTACATATAGTGTAATATGTAATGGAAAGACATTAATATATAAAAAGGCTTTCTGACATTTGTGTTACTTTATAAGCTTATATTTGCAAAGTTAGGACACAAGAAAATGATAGTTAGACTGCTAAAGTTCCTTGAAATTACTCAGGAGGTGCTGAGGCAACCAGGACATTTTAAATGCACTATGTCAAACATTCAATTTAAAAATTACCAGTAATACCAAGGAACAGGATAAACAGAAAAAACAGATAAACAGAAATGAATTCAGATAATCCAAATATTGAAGTTACTAGACACAGACTTTGAGATAACTGTGGTAAATATGTTAATAAAAACACATAATAAACTGAAATAATTCACCAGGCAGCTGAAATGTGTGAAGCAGAATGAAGTAGACAATCTAGAAGTTTGAAAATAAATTGACAGGATATTAAAAATCAATACATGAATTTATCACAGATGATCAGACATAGCTAAGAAAGGAATTAATGGACTTGAGGATATGCCAATAGAAAACATTTGGACTGAAACACAGAAAGTAAATTAATGGAAAATATATACAAAGGAATTAAGGAAAAATGAAACAATGAAAAGATCATCAGAAAAAGGTCATACATGTAGCTGGAGTTCCAGAAGTGAGAGAGAAAGAGTTTGAAGGAAGAAGCATTATTTGAAGAGACAGCTGGTCAGAATTCTTCAAAATGGACAGAAGGAATTAGGCCAGAAATTCAAGAAGGGTTAGGAACCCTAAGCAGGATAAATAAGAAGAAAATCCTACTTAGATGTACTATAGTAAAAACACTAACTCAAAAAAAAGAAAATCTTATAAGCTGACAAAATCTTATAAGCTATCAGATAACAAAAAATCAGAAAAAAACCAGGACTGATAGCAACAGAAAAAACCAGAAGCCAATAGACAATAGAATGACACCTTTAACATGTAAAAAAAAAAAAAAGAAAAAGAAACTCACCCCCCCACCCAAAGAAAACCCCAGTGCCAACCTAAAATGCTATTTTTTGAAACTAACCTTCAAAAAATAAGGTAATCAAAAATGAAAGAAACAGAAACAAATTAAAGAAACATAAATGGGAATTTTTCAGTAGAAAACAAATAATCTTAAATCAAAGAGAAAAATTGCAGAAAAAAAAGAAAGTACTAGAAAGTGCAAATATGTAGGTAGGTATGAAAGATCATTTACTATGTAAAGACCAATAACAAATCTTGCAGAATCAAATATATATGAAGAATTAAAATGAATGGCAACAGTAAGATAAAAAAATGAGAGAGGATTAAATGGACTTTAAAGTTTGAAATTCCAAGCATTATCATAAAGTGAAAAAATAGTAATTTGCATTCAATGTTAATAAGTTAAGGATGAATGTTATAATCTCGAGGATAACTGCTAAGAGAAAAACCAAAGAACGCAGAACTAAAAATATAAAATAAGAATAAATAGAACAATAGAAAATAACTGAGGACCACTGGTTCCAGACACCATTAAGTAGCCAGTGTCAGACTCATCCTTCCCCATAAACTACCATTATAACTGTACAAAAATATATAAAACAACTGTTTCAGGTAATGGACAGCACCAATATGGAACTATGAATTTTGAAAGACGGAAAGCACATGAGTTCATATTCACCTGGGATTTCTCCATAAGAATATTCCCAAACATGGCCCAGGAAAGTAGAGCCCAAGCAGAGAGTGGTAGTATCACTGAATACAAGAAATAGAAATTTGATTTGGGGCTGATTAGGTGGGGTTTGAGGTCAGGGTAATGCAGGGGAAGGATCCATTGAGAAGAAATCCCAAAAATTTCCTTAAAATTTTACCTTGGGTCCTTTTTCTCTCCGAAGCTACAGATGTGCAGAGCAAAAGACCTGTATAGGCACGTCACAAAAAAATACATCCAAACAGCCAATATATTATGCATTCTCATCTCATTAGTCATCAGAGAAATGCAAATTAAAATCACAAAGGGACTTCCTTGGTGGTCCAGTGGTTAAGACTTCACCTTCCAATGCAGGGGGTGTGGGTTGGATCCCTGGTCGGGAGCTTAAGATCCCATGCGCCTCACGGCCAAAAAACCAAAACGTAAAAAACAGATGCAATATTGTAACAAATTCAATAAAAACTTTGAAAATGATCCACATCGAAAAAAAAAATCTTTAAAAAGAAGTTAAAATCACAAGGAAATTTCGCACATATTCACCAGGCTGGCAAAAATTTTAAAGACTGGTAACACTGATAAAACAAAGTATTGGCAAGGATTTGGAACACCTGAAGCTCTCACACACTGCTGGTGGATGGGTAAATTGGTACAACTATTTTAGAAAGCTACCTGGCAAACATAACCACCACAAGAAATGATCTAAAGGCTTTTATACGTTATCATTTGTCAATCAATACCTATTTCTAGAATTCTTTAAAGGAATTCACTTAGTTTTTACAGTACGAGCAACGTTTCAATAAGAATAATCAGTTTTCTGCCACACATAATAAAACAAAAGTTGATCTATTTAAAGGAATGATAAAAAAAGAAAAAGAAGAAAAAGCAAAAGAGAGAACACACTATTTTAAGTTCTCTGAGTTAAGTAGGGTAATGATGAAAAGTCTCATAAAGTCTCAAATCAGTAAGTACACGAGTACACATATAAGCACAGATATAAGTATGACAGGGATTACCAGACGGCACAAGACAAATCCTTGCTCCTAAGGAACTCAAATGTATTGTCATTTAACTTGATGAAGAGTGATTAGATTCTAAACAAATACGCAGTGGATTCAAGTTTTGTGTTTTTGATCAAAATTAAAGCAACCTAAGATTCCGTAGATTATTCAAGAGGAGATAGAGGCATTTATTAGTGCCAAAATCCCCTAGATGATTCTAAGACTTCATTTATTTTCAGGTCAACTCTCTAAAAAGAATGGCATTGAGTCCCTCCCCAAACCCCACCCATAGCAGCTCTTTCCAATTTTCTGTTTTAGCAGAATAGTTTTTCTAAACAGTAATATAATTTTCGGTTGTTTTACAAGTATGATTTTACAGAACACACTGAATTTTTTTTTTTGGCAACTTTGTGTGTCTTCAAGATACATATTTGTGTTCTTAAGAAACAAAATTCATATATTTGCATCTTATTTTTGAAATAAAAAAACAAACAAAAAACTTTGGCATTTGCAACACTATAAGCAAGCATCTTAATAGAGCCCCCAAATTGCAATTATCATTGAGGCATTTCACTTCCCAAAGAAAAATGTAGCAAATGGGCTCCAGAGCCTTCATGATTTTAGGAGATAAGAATCTGATAGCTTGTTAACACTAAATTTATGAGAGTAAAACAAATTTTATTCCAAGAATAAAAACTATTATTTACAAAGTTCTGGTGATAACATGAAACATATCTAAACCTGCAATGGAACTCAGTTGTTTTCATTTTACAGGAGGATTTTTGTGTGTGAGAAAAGAAGAGGCTGATGTAGCTTGCTAAAGGAAGGACACAGGGCAATCCATTAATTTCCCATTTGACCTAAATGATGTAGACTTACAGCAATAGAGAGGGCAGAAAACTTGTGCCCAGCTTCCAGTAAACCCTACCATCTGGGAAAAGTCATCCAAACACTTCCTGCCATCGTTTATTCCTAAACTCTAGCTCATTCCCTCTAGGGCAGAAGCAAAGAATATTGTTTTAGTTCAACATTGTATGGTTTTTATTAAAAGAGAGTTATAGGCTGCACAGTTACTTTTTCATATAGCAGGTTTACCTTTTGTGTCTTAGAGGACTTTTCAGTGGGATAGAGAAAAAATGAGAATTTCTCTAAATCACTTTCTAAGCAAAATGACTTCTTAACCTGGACAAATTAAGGATGAGGGCATCTCTTAATGCCAAATCTGTGATGGACGTGGCATTGTCATGTGCAATAATACTTCTTATCTCAAGAGTATAGTGACTTCTCAAATATTTCTTTGATCCCAAAGGAGGAGCATGAGAGTTGGCAAACAACATTAAAATGTCTTGTGGGGAAAATGTATATTTCATCCATAACTGGTTACTAAGATGGAGACTTTATTGAAGGGCAGTCACAGGAAGCAGGCATTGGGTAAGTGGTACCCAAGATACCTGAGAATACTCCTACAGAGGCCACCCAGAAGCCTGGG
Source organism: Hippopotamus amphibius kiboko (assembly GCF_030028045.1). Lineage (NCBI taxonomy): Eukaryota > Metazoa > Chordata > Mammalia > Artiodactyla > Hippopotamidae > Hippopotamus > Hippopotamus amphibius. The sequence goes on from NC_080191.1 coordinate 66,652,998, forward strand.
TCTGAGATTCTGAGGAGACTGATATCCTGTACAATAGTTTATTGAGTTTATCACATTAGTGATAATGGAAATATACAAATGTCTCAGTGGTGGTGCTTCTGCTCCACCAAAGCACTCAGTTTTTCTGATTCCTTTGAATTGATTCTTGATCTTATTTTTCTTTTGTTCTCCTATCTTCAAGTTGGGGGGATTGTCCATCACAAACTTTACTACATCAATTTCATATTCTTGTGCATTCTGCCCCATTGCTTTTCATGTTAGGAAAGAGATTTCCCAAATATTGAATATTTCTTCTTTGGAGACTTAGACCCAAACGAAATTGCTAAGTGAGTGAAATGTATCTCCAGTGCCCTCCAGGCCTGTTTCAGACTTTCTGCTTTCCTTTTGGGAACTGTTATAACAGAGGTGATACCTCACACTGTTCTGTCTTCTATCTTCACCATAGAACCCTATGAAGCTGCTACAAATATTATCCCCATTTTATTTTACTGATTATGAAACAAGTAAGAAATAGCACCAAGGGCACACTTCTTGAATACAAAATTCAAAGCCCACTGAGGTCTGAGCCCACTGCTCTGCTGAAGTGATTTTTCTTTTCTGGATTTTCTCCTCCTGATACCCCCCTACACTACCATCCCCTGTCCTGCTTTTCCACTTTGATCTCTGAGCTAAAATCCAAATTTCCCTAACCTGTGCTGTGCCAAGTGATTGGCAGCATTCCAAGTAATCTGAGAAACAATTTCAAGTAAAGGAACTCATCAGGGATAATAATCCCTTGTTGAATTTTTTTGGGGGGATTCTGGAACTCTCTAACACAAGTCATGACTGTAAGTGTACAATATAAAGATCTTGGTCTCCAAATTTTACCATGTAAATTTAACACTGTTTTATGATGAATTAACTCTAACTGTACAAAGGAAAACTCATTCCTTTTAAATTCATCTTACTCCTCTATCTCAATTCCTTTCACATAACTCATAAGCTACTGGAATTTTGAAGATCCTCTAATGAATTCCCGATGCTTCTGCAATAACTTCCAGGCTCTGTAACTTTCGTTAACACTACTTCACCTTTGCAGCATTATCTTTTTAGCTGAAAGCTTGAACTTCTTGAACTAGCACTTTTCACACTGCGCTCCCCAGTGGAGGACTGCCATGTCACCCTCACCCACACCCACCTGGGTCAGCACAGCTCCACTTATAGATCTTTTCATGTTTTCACCATGACACCGAGGGTTCAAGGGTAAAACGTCCTGAAACCTTGAGCTGGATGATTGAGAATTTTAAAATTTTTCTTATATGATATGGCCATATTGTTTTACTAACACATTTTGACCCTAAGTGATCATTGCTACTGATTTCTGAAGCACTTATTTTGCAACGAAAGAATTAGAACTAGTCATATGTTATTCATGAAAATTGGGCTTTATAAGAGAGAGGAATCCTTACATTACAAATTCTGAGAATTATTCTACATATAAAGAAAAAGAGGATAGCATTATTTCCCCAAACTGCCACAACAGTTTAGCTTTTGTTTATGTGTTGTTGTTTATATTTTGTTTTTGTTTGGGGGAGAAGGGTAAATAATATAGCATATCAAAAAAATCAAGCTGTGTCAAGTTTAAATTGTACAGTGTTATCATACATATATGTAATAATCTTAGTTTAAGACTAACAATTTAAAATATAAAATTTACTACTGTTAGAAAACAGATTTACAGTGGTTTCATTACTGAGATCTGTGTATTTATTAATATTCCTGAGGAGGTAAAAGATTCATGCAAACATGTGGGCTAAATACTGTAGGTGCATGCTGCATCTCTCCATGATATGAAAAATTCTTTACAATTCCCTGAGATGTGAATTTATAGAAAATATGTCTCTTTCCCAAATAACAAAAAAATACAGATTTCTCAGAATTATCAAAACACTGTATATGTGTGTATGCTTGTATATATCTTTGAGAATTTGTGAGCTCATTATAAGGAGAATATTATTATTGTTTACTTTATGATCTAGAGAGTTCTGCCAAAAAGAAGATAATGGAGGCCTTTCTACAATTTATTTTAAGCACACTAGGATGTCATTTTCAATGAAGTGTATGTACATATATATCCTTCTAAAACAGGATATATTTGTTTATATTTGTTCTCTGCACACTTTCTGGGCTAAATTATTAGTTGGCATATTTAATCTTAGAGCAACTACAGTCTTTAAATTAGTAAAAGAAATGTTCATATGTCATACTTTAATTCCCCTTAAATATGATGGTTCCACCTGGACTGGTATAAGATCATTTCAGCAATTCCTTTACCTTTCCTAATGCAGGAAAATCTTGTGATTGGTTTCTACATTCTATAAGTTTCCACAACAAGAACATATCATTTGGATATTTTTAAACAAATCCAGGTTTGCTGTCTTTGTTCTTGTGCTAATTGTGATGGTTGGCCTTATTTTTTTTTTTTAATTAAAGGAAGAAATACCAGGTTCACACACAACAATTAGTCTATTCCTTCTTGTCAGATCCATTCTGTAGTAGAAGTCACATCTATTTGGGTCACTCAATAGCAGCCCTCTCTAGGACACTATTTTATTAACTAAAAATCATGATAACAGCTATGAATAAATACAATCAAAACAAAAGAGTTTTCATGAAAGTCAAACAGAAACAAAAACACTGTTCTAAAGGAAGAATACTACACACAATAAAAAGAGGACATAGAGGAGCTGCTTTAGCGGCTCATTCTGCTGAAAAGTCTGCTCTGACTGAAGTCCTTATGCAGGAACCTCCCACGGAACATGTCAAATCCGCGGAGGGGTTCAGAAATTCCATCCTAGCTACCCTAAATTTGTCTCCTAAATTCTGAAAAGAAACAGAGGGAACCATCACATTGGAAGACCCACGTGGCTAAGATCTGGCAGAGCCAGGATGGTCACAGGGTAGCATCTGATAAAACTTGAAATGAACACTTGTCAAAATTCTCCATGAGATGATCCGATTCATCACAGTAGGGCAAAATAACCACAGTATTAAATACTGATGGATAAAATATTTAAGGATAACAAAATATAGCCTCATCCACAGGTGACATAATTCTGGGGAAAAGTGTAAAAGCAAGGCATAGACTGGAACCATGCTCTGAGAGAACATTTGAGCATTTTAACTGAATTTTATAAAATTACATCCCTCTGGGTGATGAATATACACAAATAATAGTACGCTTATTTTCTGGAGGTTTGAAATACTCCCTTGTTAAAACAATCACAGCGCAGATTGTAGCTAAAGGACTGAACACCCTATTCCCAATGTAGAGCATTCTAACCATTCTATCCAGTAAAAGGGGGCTGTTTTACCAGCAGTTATTCATGAATTCTGCAAGGATTTGCCCCCTGCTCAAAAATACTGTCTTCATTACTGTGAAACCTCTAGAAGAGCAGAAAGCATTTTAACTGGAATTGGTAAGTTATACTAATCAAGTCCTAATAGTGCAAGATCTTCAGAAAACCCCACAAAAGTCTATTGCTAACCCAAGATCCTCAGAACAAACAATGGCAACAGACAGTGCAGAGCTTACAATCAACACAATCAAAACCAGATTCTCCTAAATATCTAAAACCACTGATTGTTACACTGTCCTTTGCACACTTTTATTATCCTTTTGTTTGTATCTTTTTGCTTACAAGTTTATACACTTCTGATTTTTCCTACCATGTTCCTCTTATAACAATATAAACTTGCTTATTTTTAAAATATACTAGAACCAATCACCACCATAACTCATTCGTAGCTCTTTCAAGGTATTGCTGGTCACCCAATTTGAAAAAAAATTTAGTAAAGGTTTGTTACCCTGACTTTACTAATAATGCATTTCTGGTAGATAATGCAAGTTTAAGGCACCAGAAAAGGGGATAAGATATTTTGGGGATGCCAAAATGACGGTTTGTCTTAACAATCCCTTAAAAACAATATACTCACAGCTTCACAAAAGTTGTTTACTTCTCTTAGGAAGTGCCTGTGTTTATCTTATGTGAAAATCATGTCTCTTCAGCGTTCACACAGAACCAAAGCATTTTGTTCTGTAAGACTATTTGCTAGGCCGCCCCAAGTGGATGACTCCCTAATACCTTCTGCTGGCCTTCAGATTACAAAGATCCCAAAGTTATGAAGTCCTTTGTAAAGAAACAAAGAAATAATAACTAGTGGAACAGACCAAAAGGCAAACTTCACCTTAAAGGAGATCTGGAGACAAACCTCATCTTCAAGGAGAATCAACCACAATGGGGAATTGCTGAGCAGTTCATGTTGGGCTGTACTCCAGCTGGCTGTGGAAGAACCGAAAGGGAGAACTGTGAATAAGAAATGTCCCGCATTGTAGGAAAAAATACAAAACAAAACTGGTCTTCTGTTTCCATGGTAATAAGAGCAACTAGAGTTCCTTTTTAACTTTCTTAATAAATAAGTGACAGCCTTTTAGTCATCATGAAAATTAACCCCCAGGGCTAGTTTTAAATGTGCTTCATCAGCCAACAATCACGCACTTCAGTAAACATGGTTATGCAAGACAACTTGCATAACCATATTGACAACCAAACAGAAAAGCCCTTCACTTCTGAAAGGCAGCGCATCAGGAAGAGACTCATTCCACTGAACACGCTTCTGAGTGCTAGCCAATCACCAAGAGTCTTCTTCACCTACAGTAATGTTAAATCATTCGTGTCTCTGAATTTCAGTGACGTTAATCATTGAACTTCATGCTTCTCAAACATGCTATGTAAGATTGCATTCTGCTCTGCTTAGAGAGACAGTGCCTAACCAGCATGCCCACCGTCCTCCTTCCCCCACTGAAGAAAGCTGTAAGTCCAGCTATGTGTACGTGTGTGTGTTTCAGGTACTGAATGATGGTTTTATCCTTTACAGGGTAGTGGTTACATGGGTGTATATATACTTATCCAAACTCTATACAAACATTTATGATTTTTATTATATGTTACTTATATCTCAATTGAAAAAAAAAAGAGTATTAGGAATAAAACACCAAAAAGAGGCAGGAGTTTAGTGTTGAGGTGGAAACTTGGAACACTGCCTATGTGGCCTCTCTCACGTCCATATCAGCAGCCCCTAATAAATCTGTATGACCTCAGTGGAAACCATAGAACACAGTTTAAAAACAGCTGCTATATATACACATGATAATGGCAACTCAAGTAGGCACTGGAAAACGTGGTTAAAAATTCTTATGTAATGATATATTGACTAATTTGGAGAGGCTTAAAAAGCATGAACTAAAATACAAGACAGGAGTGACATGAAAGTGGGGAAAGGGGATGAGAACTAAAGCAACCAAAGATACCTTAGATTATTCAAGAAGATAAGAGATATTGGTTAGCTTTTAAATCAATCTGCATGTCAAAAAATTTAAGGGTAATCCAAAGTTAACAACATAAAATGTGTAACTTACATTTCAACAGCGGAAAAAGAAGAGAATAAAGAAAATCTGGTCAATCCAATACAAGGAAAGAAAGGAGAAAAAAGAAGCAAAGAAAGTGCATTGTTAATAATGTGCTAGAGCCAGGTTACAAAGTCTCTCAAGAGCTCTCCAGAGCTGCTGTGCTCAAGTCTTCACCTCAGCTTCAGTTCTTTCCTGTTGATTGCTTGAATGCTGCCATGCATAGAGTATTTACACCAGGGAAATAAGCAAATGCTACAAATTAAAGATTTTGTTTCAGAGAACCAGTTTTAAAACATTTTACCAGTATACCTCTGTGTATAATAAGTAGGAAATGCAACTACTACTAATACTAAAAATAATAGCAGGCATATGGCTTAGTAATATTAATATCTACTCAAACTGGCTCTATGCCTCCCAAAGCATTTTTGAGGTAATTATTTAATCATGTAAGATAATATAAGGAAAAATTCATATACAGATGTAACAATCCTAAGCTTGTGTACAGTTAACTATAAAGTCTTAACATTTACAAAGCAAAAACAGAATTAGAAGTGGAAAAATTAATAGGCAGATTGGGGGATTTTAACACACTCCCCTCAGAAGCTGATAGATTAAGCTGACCAAAAACAAAACAAAACAAAACAAAACAAAACAAACAAAACCAAAAACAAAAGCAAAAAACTTTTGTAAAATATGAAAAGATTGTACTGCACAAATAAGAAGTATGATCTAACGTATGCATATAGAACACTGCAGCCAATAAGTATAGAATATAATTTACGTGGAAGCAGATATGATGCACTTATTAAATTGCCATAAAGAAGTTTCAAATAGCTAAGAATTGGCATATAAACCTTATTTCATAATGATATTGTCATAAAAAGAAAACAAGAAAATTGAAATTATACATTTGGTAACAAAATAAATACTTATTTCATGGATCAGAAACTTTTAATTGAAATTTAGAAAATGTTTGAAACTGTCCTGCAACAAAAGCAGTTTGTTACAAAACCTGGAGGATGCTGTTTACTAGGTGGTATTTAGGGAGAAATGTACTGCCTAGAATATGACGTTAGAAAACAAAAATAACTAACAATAAATGAGCTAAGTTCTTGTCCTAAAAGTTAGAAAAAGAAAACAAACAGAATTAGGAAGACTGACACATTTTCTAGAAAAAAATTAAGTAATCAAAACTAACTATAAAACAGATACAAACATGTCTACTAGCATTAAAGAAATCAGTCAGTCTCCAAAATATACTCACAAAATAAAGTGTAGGGCTTGGAAACAGAAAATAAAATTATTTAAACTCAGTCTGATAAATGATACAGAAAATTCATGAAGCTGTACAGCAAATTATTAGAGCTAATAATATTTCTTATCAAAATTATTGGATATAAATTCATTGTAAAAAAGGCAATAGCATCCTATATATCAGCAATAACCATTTAAATATGTCTAGAGAATATTCCCTTGGAAATAGCAAGAAAACCTATAAGGTATATGGCATTTAGGAATTCAGCTGATAACTATGTTCATTTTCTCTACGTTAATCTATAAATTCAGAATAATTCCAAAAATATCCAGAGACTTTTTTCCTGGAAATTAAAATCCATTTGGAAGAGGAAATTGTCAAGAATAACTAGAATACAAGATGGATAAAACGTATGATGCTGCTTATGAAAGTGCTATAATCATACAAATCGATCATACATTTATACACATACACATAACACAGGTACATATAATGAGTCAAAGACAAACCTATGGTCAGGATAAGCACTGATATTAGAATGCAGGAGAAAGGGAAACAGTGAGAAGCACAAAGAGGATCTATCTACAGTGATTTATTTCTAGAAAAAGTTATACGAAGGAAACAGCAAAAATTAACAATCGGTAGATTTGGTTTTTGGCATTTGGTGTTTGTTAGGTTATAACCTAGAAAGAAGAAAAAAATCCAAATAAAAACAGTAAAATTGGAAAAGTCTGTATTGGAGATTGGAGATAGCTGACACTGCGCAGAGACAACTCTTCTATGGACTTTAGCGTCAATGGTGCAGTAGTTAGTAGCATGAGGTCAGGGAAAACTCTTTTATAATATGGGAAAGAGCTGAATATATTTACATGTAGATAAATGAAAAACACTTTGTGATACTGGAGAAAGATAATAGAATTGATAGCCAGGGCCCTGAGCCTGAATGCACTGAATCAGAAACACAAATGAGAAGAAAAGAGAACAGAACACTTCTTTTAAGGAATGGGAGAAGAGGTTGAATGCAGAACACTAGCATTGCTAGTAAATATGGGGTCTGAGGCAGAGTTCAGTGTTAAAACTCCCTGTATACAGTACAATCATATTCCCACTTTTCTAATTCTAGCAAAGGTTGGTTCAGCCAAGCAACAACAAACTTTCTGGATGAGATAGAAGCAAGGTCTCTAAAGAACAGAGCGTGGATCGCTCAGTACCGTAGGAAACCATGGATGCTGTCTTGGTGTCCAAGGCAGTTCAGAACTAAGTCTGTGCAGAAATTGCACAGGGAGCCTATCTTTACCCTTGTTCCCTTTTCCTTGATCTTTTTCTTCTTTCTAGTTTCCAACCTTCTCCTATGGGAACTTTGCATCAATTTGCATGTGGGGACAAGGTCTGAGCTGAAGTGCTTGAGAAGCAGAGGGTGGAGCAGTTGTATTGTTCAAGTCCTCAATGACAAGGTTTGTTTTCTTATCAAGGTGATGGAATATTCATCCTGAAGCAGCAAAGGGAGCAATTAAGACTCTGAATCCACCTCCTGCCCTTCTGGGGATGGGGAGATTTAGAAAATTATTGCGCATAGGAGAGATCCAGGTTTCCTTTGAGAAAGTAAATGAAGGTCTCATTCAGAGAAATGTTTAAGGATTAAGGGTGGCAAAGGACCTAACAAAAATATTCAGGAGAGAGGGAAAAGCAGTTTATTGAGGGCAGAGGAAACACATTACCAGGGCAGAGAAAGAATTAGTGGATGAGAGAAATGACTCCAGGGACTTTTATCTTGGGCACTAAAATCAATGTAAATAATTGTGTTTATCTCACTACTAAATGGTGGGATAAGTGGATGAAGGGAATTGGGATATACTGTTCGGATCTCAACATGACTTTGGAAATGTTGGAAAAAACAGTCTCCATGGATTTTTAAAGGTTATGATTCCTAGTCCAGAGTTTCAATCTTCTTTGCACATGGTAAATTTAAAGTTTTTCTTTGCACTGGACTTGTAGAGAGTGATTTTCTCCTTTATATGACAAGTTTTTGAGACAATGTTAATGGTAGTTAGATATAATTTAATGTAAGATTTAATTTTTCCTCTTGATCTTCTAAAAAGATAGGAATATAATTGTGGGAATTCTCTTTTCTTGATCCAAACAGAAAGAGACCAAACATATTGGGGTGATGCACTTATTAATTCTTGTTTGTAAGGCAAAAGTCATCATCCACAGATCTTCTTTATAAGGAAAATGTTGCCTGGAAGTTGAGACTTTAGATCCTAAAGGAGTCAGGCATCACACCCAACCACTCCAGCCTTCATTTTTTGTCTATAAAATAAAGACATTGGGTTAATGGTCTCTAAAAACCCTTTCAACTTTAAAATCTTACAATTCAGTGATTCTGTCTCTGTGACTATTTGCCCCAGTAAAATGGACACAACTACCCAATATTTTCTTAA